>NC_139724.1:23998552-24282405 GCF_964211835.1 Anser anser
GAAGAAGATAGATAGATAGATAGATAGATAGAGAAGAAGAAGAAGAAGATAGATAGATAGATAGATAGATAGAGAAGAAGAAGAAGAAGATAGATAGATAGATAGATAGATAGAGAAGAAGAAGAAGAAGATAGATAGATAGATAGATAGATAGAGAAGAAGAAGAAGAAGATAGATAGATAGATAGATAGATAGAGAAGAAGAAGAAGAAGATAGATAGATAGATAGATAGATAGAGAAGAAGAAGAAGATAGATAGATAGATAGATAGATAGAGAAGAAGAAGAAGAAGATAGATAGATAGAGAAGAAGAAGAAGAAGAAGAAGATAGATAGATAGAGAAGAAGAAGAAGAAGAAGATAGATAGATAGATAGAGAAGAAGAAGAAAAAGAAGATAGATAGATAGATAGAGAAGAAGAAGAAGAAGAAGATAGATAGATAGAGAAGAAGAAGAAGAAGATAGATAGATAGATAGAGAAGAAGAAGAAGAAGATAGATAGATAGATAGATAGAGAAGAAGAAGAAGATAGATAGATAGATAGATAGAGAAGAAGAAGAAGAAGATAGATAGATAGATAGATAGAGAAGAAGAAGAAGATAGATAGATAGATAGATAGAGAAGAAGAAGAAGAAGATAGATAGATAGATAGATAGAGAAGAAGAAGAAGAAGATAGATAGATAGATAGATAGAGAAGAAGAAGAAGAAGATAGATAGATAGATAGATAGAGAAGAAGAAGAAGAAGATAGATAGATAGATAGAGAAGAAGAAGAAGAAGATAGATAGATAGATAGATAGAGAAGAAGAAGAAGAAGATAGATAGATAGATAGAGAAGAAGAAGAAGAAGAAGAAGATAGATAGATAGAGAAGAAGAAGAAGAAGAAGAAGAAGATAGATAGATAGAGAAGAAGAAGAAGAAGAAGAAGAAGATAGATAGATAGAGAAGAAGAAGAAGAAGAAGAAGAAGATAGATAGATAGAGAAGAAGAAGAAGAAGAAGAAGAAGATAGATAGATAGAGAAGAAGAAGAAGAAGAAGAAGAAGATAGATAGATAGAGAAGAAGAAGAAGAAGAAGAAGATAGATAGATAGAGAAGAAGAAGAAGAAGAAGAAGAAGATAGATAGATAGAGAAGAAGAAGAAGAAGAAGAAGATAGATAGATAGATAGAGAAGAAGAAGAAGAAGAAGATAGATAGATAGATAGATAGAGAAGAAGAAGAAGAAGAAGATAGATAGATAGATAGAGAAGAAGAAGAAGAAGAAGAAGATAGATAGATAGATAGAGAGAAGAAGAAGAAGAAGATAGATAGATAGATAGATAGAGAAGAAGAAGAAGAAGAAGATAGATAGATAGATAGATAGAGAAGAAGAAGAAGAAGATAGATAGATAGATAGATAGAGAAGAAGAAGAAGAAGAAGAAGATAGATAGATAGATAGAGAAGAAGAAGAAGAAGAAGAAGATAGATAGATAGAGAAGAAGAAGAAGAAGAAGAAGAAGATAGATAGATAGATAGAGAAGAAGAAGAAGAAGAAGATAGATAGATAGAGAAGAAGAAGAAGAAGAAGAAGATAGATAGATAGATAGAGAAGAAGAAGAAGAAGATAGATAGATAGATAGAGAAGAAGAAGAAGAAGAAGAAGATAGATAGATAGATAGATAGAGAAGAAGAAGAAGAAGAAGATAGATAGATAGATAGATAGAGAAGAAGAAGAAGAAGAAGATAGATAGATAGATAGATAGAGAAGAAGAAGAAGAAGATAGATAGATAGATAGATAGAGAAGAAGAAGAAGAAGAAGATAGATAGATAGATAGATAGAGAGAAGAAGAAGAAGAAGAAGATAGATAGATAGATAGATAGAGAAGAAGAAGAAGAAGAAGATAGATAGATAGATAGATAGAGAAGAAGAAGAAGAAGATAGATAGATAGATAGATAGATAGAGAAGAAGAAGAAGAAGAAAGATAGATAGATAGATAGATAGAGAAGAAGAAGAAGAAGAAGATAGATAGATAGATAGATAGAGAAGAAGAAGAAGAAGAAGATAGATAGATAGATAGATAGAGAAGAAGAAGAAGAAGATAGATAGATAGATAGATAGAGAAGAAGAAGAAGAAGATAGATAGATAGATAGATAGAGAAGAAGAAGAAGAAGAAGATAGATAGATAGATAGAGAAGAAGAAGAGAAGAAGAAGAAGAAGATAGATAGATAGATAGATAGAGAAGAAGAAGATAGATAGATAGATAGATAGATAGAGAGAGAAGAAGAAGATAGATAGATAGATAGATAGATAGAGAAGAAGAAGAAGAAGATAGATAGATAGATAGATAGATAAGAAGAAGAAGATAGATAGATAGATAGATAGATAGAGAAGAAGAAGAAGAAGATAGATAGATAGATAGATAGATAGAGAAGAAGAAGAAGAAGATAGATAGATAGATAGATAGATAGAGAAGAAGAAGAAGAAGATAGATAGATAGATAGATAGATAGAGAAGAAGAAGAAGAAGATAGATAGATAGATAGATAGATAGAGAAGAAGAAGAAGAAGATAGATAGATAGATAGATAGATAGAGAAGAAGAAGAAGAAGATAGATAGATAGATAGATAGAGAAGAAGAAGAAGAAGAAGATAGATAGATAGATAGATAGAGAAGAAGAAGAAGAAGATAGATAGATAGATAGATAGAGAAGAAGAAGAAGAAGATAGATAGATAGATAGATAGAGAAGAAGAAGAAGAAGATAGATAGATAGATAGATAGAGAAGAAGAAGAAGAAGATAGATAGATAGATAGATAGAGAAGAAGAAGAAGAAGATAGATAGATAGATAGATAGAGAAGAAGAAGAAGAAGATAGATAGATAGATAGAGAAGAAGAAGAAGAAGATAGATAGATAGATAGATAGAGAAGAAGAAGAAGAAGATAGATAGATAGATAGATAGAGAAGAAGAAGAAGAAGATAGATAGATAGATAGATAGAGAAGAAGAAGAAGAAGATAGATAGATAGATAGATAGAGAAGAAGAAGAAGAAGATAGATAGATAGATAGATAGAGAAGAAGAAGAAGAAGATAGATAGATAGATAGATAGAGAAGAAGAAGAAGAAGATAGATAGATAGATAGATAGAGAAGAAGAAGAAGAAGATAGATAGATAGATAGATAGAGAAGAAGAAGAAGAAGATAGATAGATAGATAGATAGAGAAGAAGAAGAAGAAGATAGATAGATAGATAGATAGAGAAGAAGAAGAAGAAGATAGATAGATAGATAGATAGAGAAGAAGAAGAAGAAGATAGATAGATAGATAGATAGAGAAGAAGAAGAAGAAGATAGATAGATAGATAGATAGAGAAGAAGAAGAAGAAGATAGATAGATAGATAGATAGAGAAGAAGAAGAAGAAGAAGAAGAAGAAGAAGAGAAAGAAGAAGAAGAAAAGAAGAAGAAGAAAAGAAGAAGAAGAAAAGAAGAAGAAGAAAAGAAGAAGAAGAAAAGAAGAAGAAGAAAAGAAGAAGAAAAGAAGAAGAAGAAGAAGAAGAAAAGAAGAAGAAGAAGAAGAAGAAGAAGAGAAGAAGAAGAAGAAGAAGAAGAAGAAGAAGAAGAAGAAGAAGAAGAAGAAGAAGAAGAAGATAGATAGATGAGAAGAAGAAGAAGAAGAAGAAGATAGATAGATGAGAAGAAGAAGAAGAAGAAGAAGAAGAAGATAGATGAGAAGAAGAAGAAGAAGAAGAAGAAGAAGAAGATAGATAGATGAGAAGAAGAAGAAGAAGAAGAAGATAGATAGATGAGAAGAAGAAGAAGAAGAAGAAGAAGAAGATAGATAGATGAGAAGAAGAAGAAGAAGAAGAAGAAGAAGAAGATAGATAGATAAGAAGAAGAAGAAGAAGAAGAAGATAGATAAGAAGAAGAAGAAGAAGAAGAAGATAGATAAGAAGAAGAAGAAGAAGAAGATAGATAGATAAGAAGAAGAAGAAGAAGATAGATAGATAAGAAGAAGAAGAAGAAGATAGATAGATAAGAAGAAGAAGAAGAAGAAGAAGAAGAAGAAGATAGATAGATAAGAAGAAGAAGAAGATAGATAGATAAGAAGAAGAAGAAGAAGAAGAAGATAGATAGATAGATAAGAAGAAGAAGAAGATAGATAGATAAGAAGAAGAAGAAGAAGAAGAAGATAGATAAGAAGAAGAAGAAGAAGAAGAAGATAGATAGATAAGAAGAAGAAGAAGAAGAAGATAGATAGATAAGAAGAAGAAGAAGAAGAAGAAGATAGATAGATAAGAAGAAGAAGAAGAAGAAGATAGATAGATAGATAAGAAGAAGAAGAAGAAGAAGATAGATAGATAGATAAGAAGAAGAAGAAGAAGAAGAAAGATAGATAAGAAGAAGAAGAAGAAGAAGAAGATAGATAGATAGATAAGAAGAAGAAGAAGAAGAAGAAGATAGATAGATAAGAAGAAGAAGAAGAAGAAGAAGAAGAAGATAGATAGATAAGAAGAAGAAGAAGAAGAAGAAGAAAGATAGATAAGAAGAAGAAGAAGAAGAAGAAGAAAGATAGATAAGAAGAAGAAGAAGAAGAAGAAGAAGAAGATAGATAGATAAGAAGAAGAAGAAGAAGAAGAAGAAGAAGATAGATAGATAAGAAGAAGAAGAAGAAGAAGAAGAAGATAGATAGATAAGAAGAAGAAGAAGAAGAAGAAGATAGATAGATAAGAAGAAGAAGAAGATAGATAGATAAGAAGAAGAAGAAGAAGAAGAAGATAGATAGATAAGAAGAAGAAGAAGATAGATAGATAAGAAGAAGAAGAAGATAGATAGATAAGAAGAAGAAGAAGAAGAAGAAGAAGAAGAAGATAGATAGATAAGAAGAAGAAGAAGATAGATAGATAAGAAGAAGAAGAAGATAGATAGATAAGAAGAAGAAGAAGAAGAAGAAGATAGATAGATAAGAAGAAGAAGAAGATAGATAGATAAGAAGAAGAAGATAGATAGATAAGAAGAAGAAGATAGATAGATAAGAAGAAGAAGATAGATAGATAAGAAGAAGAAGATAGATAGATAAGAAGAAGAAGAAGAAGAAGAAGAAGATAGATAGATAAGAAGAAGATAGATAGATAAGAAGAAGAAGAAGAAGATAGATAAGAAGAAGAAGAAGAAGAAGAAGAAGAAGATAGATAGATAAGAAGAAGAAGAAGAAGAAGATAGATAGATAAGAAGAAGAAGAAGAAGAAGAAGAAGAAGAAGAAGAAGAAGAAGAAGAAGAAGATAGATAGATAAGAAGAAGATAGATAGATAAGAAGAAGAAGAAGATAGATAAGAAGAAGATAGATAAGAAGAAGAATATAGATAGATAAGAAGAAGAAGATAGATAAGAAGAAGAAGAAGATAGATAAGAAGAAGAAGAAGATAGATAAGAAGAAGAAGAAGATAGATAAGAAGAAGAAGAAGATAGATAAGAAGAAGAAGAAGATAGATAAGAAGAAGAAGAAGAAGAAGATAGATAGATAAGAAGAAGAAGAAGAAGATAGATAGATAAGAAGAAGAAGAAGAAGAAGATAGATAGATAAGAAGAAGAAGAAGAAGATAGATAGATAAGAAGAAGAAGAAGAAGATAGATAGATAAGAAGAAGAAGAAGAAGATAGATAGATAAGAAGAAGAAGAAGAAGATAGATAGATAAGAAGAAGAAGAAGAAGAAGATAGATAAGAAGAAGAAGAAGAAGATAGATAAGAAGAAGAAGAAGAAGATAGATAAGAAGAAGAAGAAGAAGAAGAAGGTAGATAGATAAGAAGAAGAAGAAGAAGAAGAAGGTAGATAGATAAGAAGAAGAAGAAGAAGAAGGTAGATAGATAAGAAGAAGAAGAAGAAGAAGAAGGTAGATAGATAAGAAGAAGAAGAAGAAGAAGAAGAAAGATAGATAAGAAGAAGAAGAAGAAGAAGAAGAAAGATAGATAAGAAGAAGAAGAAGAAGAAGAAGAAAGATAGATAAGAAGAAGAAGAAGATAGATAGATAAGAAGAAAGATAGATAAGAAGAAGAAGAAGAAGAAGATAGATAAGAAGAAGAAGATAGATAAGAAGAAGAAGATAGATAAGAAGAAAAAGATAGATAAGAAGAAAAAGATAGATAAGAAGAAAAAGATAGATAAGAAGAAAAAGATAGATAAGAAGAAAAAGATAGATAAGAAGAAAAAGATAGATAAGAAGAAAAAGATAGATACGAAGAAAAAGATAGATACGAAGAAAAAGATAGATACGAAGAAAAAGATAGATACGAAGAAAAAGATAGATACGAAGAAAAAGATAGATACGAAGAAAAAGATAGATACGAAGAAAAAGATAGATACGAAGAAAAAGATAGATACGAAGAAAAAGATAGATACGAAGAAAAAGATAGATACGAAGAAAAAGATAGATACGAAGAAAAAGATAGATACGAAGAAAAAGATAGATACGAAGAAAAAGATAGATACGAAGAAAAAGATAGATACGAAGAAAAAGATAGATACGAAGAAAAAGATAGATACGAAGAAAAAGATAGATAAGAAGAAAAAGATAGATACGAAGAAAAAGATAGATAAGAAGAAAAAGATAGATAAGAAGAAAAAGATAGATAAGAAGAAAAAGATAGATAAGAAGAAAAAGATAGATAAGAAGAAAAAGATAGATAAGAAGAAAAAGATAGATAAGAAGAAAAAGATAGATAAGAAGAAAAAGATAGATAAGAAGAAAAAGATAGATAAGAAGAAAAAGATAGATAAGAAGAAAAAGATAGATAAGAAGAAAAAGATAGATAAGAAGAAAAAGATAGATAAGAAGAAAAAGATAGATAAGAAGAAAAAGATAGATAAGAAGAAAAAGATAGATAAGAAGATAGATAGATAAGAAGATAGATAGATAAGAAGATAGATAGATAAGAAGATAGATAGATAAGAAGATAGATAGATAAGAAGATAGATAGATAAGAAGATAGATAGATAAGAAGATAGATAGATAAGAAGATAGATAGATAAGAAGATAGATAGATAAGAAGATATACAAGATATATTCATTTATTTTAGTTGTATGCTTACATATCGGTACAGTTTTTAAAACAACATATGACAGTATAGTAGAATAGTATACACAGATAAGACAAAATGTGAAAACACCAGTCACAGGAAGAGGCACAGAAATGATATTAACCCCTCCCTCACAAAGCAGCTCAATGATACATGCACAGAACTTGCAAGCGATATACAAGAAATCATTCCTATTTTCTTCATATTAGCTCAGAAACTAGTTGTAAGGCCCTTGCTTTAAAACTACTTCCAACATTAGAATCATGTGTTTGGACATCAGCCATAATGAACTGTATGGCTACATGGGTTCGGTAGTTTCAACATGACAATTAAAGATATAATTCCTTAAACCCTGATTTTATCAGGTTAAGTACAATCAAACTGAAGAACAAACAGTTGCAAAGGCTTATAAGTTTCATAATATTAAATTTACATATATATATATATATATACACACCTATATATATATTACTTGAATTTACATGTCCCTTTTCACCCAGGAGTCTAAATACTTTAAAAATCAAGCTTGCTATGTTATTTTTATTAGCAGCAGAAAGTATGTGCTGATGGACAAATGCATCTACATCATGTTAATTAGTAAAACTATATCAACTTACTTTCAAGAAGAAAAAAATAAAACACAACCCTGGGGCCATAAAAGTTTGAAACCAGTAATTGTCACAGGTCCTTATTCTTACTAAGAAAGTTAGACTTAAGTGGAAATTGAAGGAGTGATGGGGTTCAGCATTCAGATAAGAGGACTGAATTAAATCCAAGTTTCATTCCCAGTCTCAAGACTGCCTAATGAGGCCATGGTATTAAACTACTTTAACTGTATGTAAACTCTGGTACAAAACCAACAAATTTAGATTTCCATAAAAATAAACATGGTGTGTTTAGAATGTTTTAATTTATTTCTGTGTATCTATGACAGCATTCATCCAAACACTTAACATTGTGTGATTTTTCTACTACATTCTTAAAAGAATGTTATACATTTAAACCAAGCTATGTGGGTTTTTTTATTTGTTTTTTAAATTAGTTAGTTTTCACTTTACCTATATTCTGTTGTCACACCAAAAAAACAGATAGTATCTTCAGTAAGCTGTATCTCCAAAACTGGTAATGCACCATTTCTGTCTCTGCTTCCATCGGGATTAATGCGCATGGAACCATTCATACCAAAGTGAATCCTTGGAAAGAAAGAGAGCTCTTATGGGTATTTAATCTTAAACATGTTTCCAAGCATTAGACTAGTCTATTTATTTATTTAATTTATGAACTATTCAGACCTAACAAAGCCAGTAAGCATGTACATAAATTCTGGTCATTAAGAGTAACATGGCAACAAATTACTTGTTTGCATAGTGTTCAGTCTCCAGAGAAGAACTGTCCCATCCCTAAATTAGAAACACTCCAAAATATAGCAGTTTTCAAAGTGGTCTTCATAATTCATTATGCAAAAATCAAAAGTGATTGTTAACACACTTTTCTGGTGTATTGCACTTAGCATTTTTTTTCCACCCAACATGCTAGCTTTCCATAGGTTCTTAAGTCCTCAGAGAGACTGAAAGAAATAAGACTGCTTCAGACAATATACTGCTAAATCAGGCAGAAGTCATCCGGTGTGAAAGCAAAGATTTCAGTCCTTTCTCTGCCAACACTACATTATATCAAAGCTACTTCCAATAATGCCATAAACAATGCAATTAACATCTGCCATATGCTGTTTTCTGATTTTTTCTTTTAATTTTAATTTTTTTAACCTACAACCAAGGCAAAGACTGCAGGTCAATTAAAAATTAATAAACAAACTGAAAAATGCACAGATGGCAAAGGAGTGGAACAGACACTTTCGAGGATTTCTTTTACAGATCACTAATGCTTTAAGAAGTCTTACATTTTATAATATTTTCTACTGGGAACTAGTATACTTGAGCAAAGGACAAGTTTGACTGTAATCCCATAAATTTATTACAAATTTACCTGGTACATTCACATCCTGTCTCTACTTCTTAGATTAGACACTGCATATCATAAAAGGTGCAATATTTTGTAGCTACAAAAAAGATTTAACAGATGAAACTACTCGTATGACAAAACAAACTGAACATCAGAGCATATGTCCTTTTAATGTCTCCTTGTCACACATCAGGAAGGATGGGCATTTTAAGTACTTACAGTCAGGTTAAGGAAATATTTCAGTAAGCATAGTCTAAAGCCAATTCTTTATGTAACATCCTCATAGTATCTATTCATTAATTTCCTTTAGTTTTCAAAAACCTGTGTCCAGAGCTCTCTTCTTGGAAATCAGTTAATATACATATTTCGGCTGGTTTTGTTTGTTAGCCACTTCCCATTCTGAAGTGCCATGAACAGTACTGCACAAGATTAACCAGTCAAAAAAAAATTAAACCAAACTCTTGCATCCTGCTACCAAATGGGAATACACTAAGATTTACAGAAAGTTCCTTTTAAAAAGTAGCATTCACCTTAATAGCTGGTGGTTCCATTAACCAAACTTTGTTTAAAAGAAATGTTAAAAAGTCAGTACTGTTAGCTGCTATAGTGACCTGTCAGTTCATGACCAGAAAAAATAATTAATGATCATTGCTACACATTTACATTAAGAAATTTAGAAGATTTTACTCTGTGTTTCATTATCTTTGATATGCTGAAATCGGGCAAAAGAATTACTAATAGGAAAAAACACTAGTTAAACTTAGGATCTATTATTAAATGACAGCTAGTAGCAAAAAAAAAAAAAAGACTTTTTGTTGTTTTAAAGTAAAAGGGTAAGTTTTTAGAATTAGTGTTACACAATATCATAAAGCTTAAACCATTTTTTCCCTAAAAAGAGTTAAATAGCAACATAGTCAATATATTACAAGGAAATGTAAGAAGAACACTGACAATTCATATTATCACATTCTATGTGCCAAGATGTAAATCCCAGTCAAGATAGTGGATGTCTTTCCTTTCAGGGATTTGTGGTCAGTAATTATGATCCTTTTCCTAAGAACATTTTCATCTGTTTTCAGTTATACAAAAATATAGATACATTATCAATTTTCAGAAGCTTTTCCAAATCAGTTATGACTCCAAATATATGTTAATAGCACACAACAGAAACTAAGCCCAGTACAAACTCTCTCACACAATTTTCATTTCCTTAGCAAACCCTGAAATCCATGCAGGCCTCTCCAGCACAACTCACTAGTATCACAGAATTTTTTTTTAGCTTTGATTTTTTTTTTAAGTGACTTTCAAGGCAAAGCTGAAAAAAAAATAATCTAGTTTTACCTAAAAACTTGACATTACTTTCTTCAGAGATTTGATGACCTTGTTTAAATGGGCATCAAAAAGTAGAAATACTGATTTCTCCTCAGTCATTATTCGTGCTCCTAAATAGTTGCCCACTGTGGATTGCAAGCATCCTGGACTTCCCTCATTGACTAATTGCTACCCATTAACGTGGCAATAACTCAGAAGCAGTCTCATCTGCAAGTCAGGCAAGCAGTAGCCAAACTGTATAAAACAATTTCATGACCAAGTTACCTTCTTCCACCAGGCAGCCATTCCCCACTTGAGAAAACCCAACAGCACAATATGAGTTAATTACCTTTCGTGGCCCCATCTTTCACAAGATATGCTACCTAGGTTTGTCTGACAAACATTTCAGCATCACTACCACGTTTTCACAGGAAATCTCAGCAGATGAGAAAAACTGGTTTTATTATGTTGAGAAACTGTACGGACACACAATCTGCATCGGGGTAACCCCCATGACAATAGTGTCCTATATTTGAGTTTACTTTAATGAAGAATACATCATCTGAAGGCCTATTCCTTACTTCCTCTCCCAGAACAATCCTGACAGACAATCTTAGATGAGATTTCTGAAGCATTCCTCTAACTCCCCTCAGCTACTTGTTTCAGATGCGCAACATACATTTTTAAAACAACAGAACAAACATCTTAACTACCAGATAACAGGTAACTTCTGTCTCCCATGTAGAGGACACCTTTCCTGTACATAACTTTTACAACATTTCCAATCAAATAATCAATGCAACTAAAAAGATTTCTTAATACAATTCTAGAGTTAATTTAAATGATGAATTGATGAAACTTAAATTTATTATCAAAAGAGAATCAAAGGATATGCCTCTGCTCATGGCAGGGGGGTTGGAATGGACCTTAAACATTTTATGATTCTGTTTTTTCACAAAGTATGGTATATTACTGCATTGACAAGGAAGCTTAATAATTATTTAATAACTTTGAGGGCTAAAAGATCATATTTTCCATACTAGAACTTAGCCACATTTTCTTTCTTTTTGAAGATAACTTATGCAAAATGCTTGCTTACATTTCTTAGAGTAATAGCCTTTTTTCCCACCTTATACTGTAATTCAGTTTGTACAATAAAAAACAGTCTTTTTGATAATTTACTCCTTTGCTTATGCAATTAATTTGTAATACATGTAATACAGTCATAAGCACTGGTAAGTGCTTATAAGACTAGAAACTCGCTGTTCCGCAAGAAAGGGTGACCCTACGCTAGTGATTCATGTCAACTGTCATCTTTAGTACAATCATCTCTAATCTTACTTTAAGTTACGATTTAAAAAACAAATACCACCCCTGAAACCCAGACCAGCCTTTTTTATAGTATCTTTTTGTTAACAGAAAGTTTGAGGCATTTTAGGTATTTTATTAAAACGTCTGTTCACATATTAAACCTCTTTTCTAAACTATATTACTGGAAGTTGACCAGGGAAAGACCACTGGTATATATCTCTCAAACAAAAATATTGGGGATGTTTTGTTTGTCTGCATTAACATTTAGCTAGGTGATGCCCAGGTCAATTCCCAGGAGATATCCCAACCTTTTGCACTGAACTTTCAGGCATCTTTGGTAAATCCCTATATTTCCCCTTTCATTACATCCTACCCCCTATGCCCCACAACACTGTTTTAATTAAAAACTAGGAAATATAAACATCTTAAAATTGCAGTAAGAAGCCACGTATACAACAACAACAGTTTCTTAAATCATGAGGACCTATACATAATATCCTTAAGAATTAACTTTGAGTGAAGAGTCTTTTGATATACTGTGATAACTACTATGTCAACAGTTTTATTAAGAGATTAAAGACTCCTATATAAACAGCTACAGAGTTTGGGATACTTTCATGGTTTGTAGACTTCTCTTTTGTTCCTAGAGACTTTTCACAGGATCGCATATCAGATTTGGGGCTTCTGGTGTTGTTCTATGGTGTACAACTTTTATCACTTTTTTCTTTCATTGCACTTTTTTAGCATTAGTTGCTAAAGCATTTAGTATTAATTACTATTAAAGCCACGTGTTTACTTTGCTTATATACGTGCAAGTCCCTAAGTTCCATTCCTCTAACACTAAAAGAAATAGGCATATAGCACTATACCTGATAAACAGCAGCCCCCTGCCACCAAAGGTTTGTCTACACATCATCCCTGGTAACTTCTAACATCAATGCCTTTATCCAGTGCAATCATTGTAAACTGTTGTACCAGCAGCCAAGCATTTTCAGTTCCATCTCTCTTCTATAACAGCAGTGTCACTGGCAAAGCATTATATCACAGAATTTTAAGGTGATTTAAGGTTGATACTATTTATCAGTTTTAAATGAAGAAAAATCATGACTCAGCACTTTTGTTCAAGAACAGTCATTAGTGACAATGACTACATTGAATGCAGAAAAGACTGTTTTCTTATTTAAAGATTTAGAAAGAATAGAATTACATTTCCTAATTGAAACAAAGCATTTCAAGGAACAATTGTCCTTTTCAGATACCTCTACATGCAATCTTAGACTAAGAATAAAGCAGTAAATTATCTGAAATATTTGGGCCCCTCGCTACAAGAAGGACATGGAGATACTCGAGCGAGTCCAGAGAAGGGCATTAAAGCTGGTGAGGGGTCTGGAGAACAGGTCTTACGAGGAGCAGCTGAGGGAGCTGGGATTGTTCAGTCTGGAGAAGAGGAGGCTCAGGGGAGACCTCATCGCTCTCTATAGGTACCTTAAAGGAGGCTGTAGTGACGTGGGGTTGGTCTATTCTCCCACATGCCTGGTGAAAGGACGAGGGGAAATAGGCTAAAGTTGCACCAGGGGAGGTTTAGGTTGGATATTAGGAAGAACTTCTCTACCGAAAGGGTTGTTAGGTATTGGAATGGGGTACCCAGGGAGGTGGTGGAGTCACCATCCCTGGAGGTCTTTAAAAGACGTTTAGATGTAGAGCTTAGTGATATGGTTTAGTGGAGGACTTGTTAGTGTTAGGTCAGAGGTTGGACTCAGTGATCTTGGAGGTCTCTTCCAACCTAGATGATTCTGTGGTTCTATCCAGTGTTTCAAGCTCTTAAAGAGAGGCTGCAGAGAAGTTTCTCCATAACACTAACTTCCAAATATCTGGAACTGACAATAGCATGAACAACAACAACAAAAAACATGAAAATGCACAGTTCAAATACATAGAAAACATTTTTCTTGCCTCTTACCTCAAAGCTTTCTGATCAAAATACATAAAAAGTTCCTTTCCCAATGTTTCCACACCCCTGTAAACATGTCCAGTTAGGAAATTATGAACAGAGGTTCTCTCCTCACTCACAGCAGTCTGAAAATGAACACATATGCATAAATACTAAAACAGAATTTATAATACTTTGATACCACCATCAGTATGCATTCAGCAAGTAGCTCTGTGAACTAGTTTTCCAATTTAGACAACATCAACCTTTATCTCCTTAACCATGTCTATCAAAACCAATGAGAGTATCTACCAAGGAAGCATACAGTCACTATTACTAAGGCTGTAACTTAGCTCGTTCTTTTCTCTTTTTTTTTTTTTTAATCAAAAAAATTTCTTTTAATTAAATTAATATCTTTTCCTTCGAGTCATGAATTCAAAAAGAGTTTCCAGCTGATATAAACTAATGGGTATAGTTTGAACATTAAACAATTGTCAGTGCCAACTTTCTGCCATTTGCAAGGCTCCATCCTTCTCCAAATACCTCTTGCCAGAATTTCTAGCCATGCTAATTATATGCTTTCAGCATTTCACATTGCATATTACAGAATAACCTCCACTGAGCCCACAGAGATGCTTCTCTCTTCCTAACAGCTGAAAGTCTAATCTCAGATGATGAACAACAAGCAGGACACTACTAGCAGAGAAGATGACAATTGTGTGATTGAAGCAATGATCTTTTTTTGCATAGCACATGAAGCTTCATTACAATTATAATAAGAGACCTCTACAGGTTATCTGGTCCAAATCACCTGCCCAAAGCAGGACTGACTTAGATCAGGAAGTCCTGGGCCTGGTTCAGTCAACTTCTGAGCATCTCTGGGGATGGGGTTTCTCCTCTCTCTGGGCTCTTGTTCCAGGGCTTGGCTACTGTCGTGGTAGAAAAGTTTTCCTAACATCTAATCAAGATTTCTCCTGTTGTAGCCTGTATCAGTTGCCTCTCATCCTATCATCCACTTCAGACAATGGCCTAGCTCTGTCTCCACACCTTCCTTTATAAACAGCCAAAGACAGCAATAAAGACCCAGTTCCATCAGCCTCTCCTAACGCATCACGTTTCAGCCTGCTAGGCCTATCTCTAGTACATTACCATTTTTTTTGTACTGGGGAATTGAAAACTGGACACAGTAATTCAGATGCAACTTCAGAGGTGCTGAGCAGAGGTACAGAATCACCCTCCTCAGCTGTTTGGCTACATTGTTAACACAGCCTAGCTGGTAGCTGGCCCTCTTCCCTTCCCCAGAAGGGCACAGTAGTAACCCCACTGAGCCATTTTCCACCTGAGCAGCACCCATGCCCCTGCCATTGCATGGCATTATTCTGTTTCAGGTGGAGGAATTTGCAAGTCCTGCAAATGCTGAACTTCACAAGTTTCTGCCAGCCCATTTTTCTCAATGTGTCAGGGTCCCTCTGAGTAGCAGCTTGAGGTCTCTGAAAGGTCCCTTTCAGCCCCCAATGAAACCTGCAAACAACATTGCAGCCCTAACTGCAAGGGACAGATGCAAGTACCAAAGCTTCAGTAACAATGCTTAATTGCAGCATAAGCATATATGAAAGCAACTCCAGCAAATCAGCAAGGCTTGAGCTGATTAGTGAAATTTCAAAGCCACTTTCAAAATAATCCCCCACTTTGTTATTACCCTGAAATTATATTCAGAGGGTTTTTCAGTTATTAAGTGATTGAGAAAAAATAAAAGTATTTTTTGCATGACACCAATGTCATTTACTTTGCCCATTATCAAAATAAGAAAGCAAAAATTTCCTTCTTGCATAAACTGTTCACTCCTTCCAATAAAAGTAATAAAGGAAGTCCGTATGCAACAAGGTTTCTTTTGGATTTAAGCACTAAGGTTTGGTTCAACTAAACCAGAGAAAGTGACAGGAATGGAAAATAAACCTGATTTTCAAAATAGATTCTAAGTTAAATTCATGCCACTTCATTATCAGGCAAGCCCTTATGCTCATTGTAGTATTTAAGAGCATCCACACTACAGTCCTCAGCAGTGGTCTAGGCTTAGGCTATGGTTAACAGCTGTTTTTGAGATCTGAAATGCACAAGAGCTTTGTGATGGTCATTTGCTGATGAATGAAGTCAACCCTGAGCTGACTTCTGCTGTACTAAGTTATGAACAATGAAAGGCATTAAATTTTCCTATGAAAGTGAAAGAGTAACTCCCTAATTTTAAAAAGCTTAGTCCTGAGGGATACAAAGCTATCAGGCCCAATCTGTTGATGGCATATCTTAAACAGATGTATCTTGAGCCACATTCTTTCTTAT
The DNA here is from genome assembly GCF_964211835.1 of Anser anser. NCBI lineage: Eukaryota > Metazoa > Chordata > Aves > Anseriformes > Anatidae > Anser > Anser anser. The sequence continues at coordinate 24,014,461 of NC_139724.1, forward strand.
GTTCATTTAAGTATTATTTTATTCAGCCTTAATCCTTAATAAATTTTCTTACACCACAAAGGGTGTTGGAGGGGCAGTCCCCAACTTTTTGTTGGAAGATATCTAGTACACTTACCTAGGACTTGAGTGACACAATTTCACTCAGCTGAGAAAATAAGTAAATAAATAAATAAAAACCAAAACACCCGACCACCTCCATAATCAAAACCAGACACAGGATTGTCACAGCTCGTTAGCTAGACCTGCTCATTGATATGAGCTTGTTACCAGAAAGTCTCACAAAGCCCCAGCAGAGTTTTATACTGTTGCATTAGTTTATGCTGCCAGCAAAAAAGATAAAAACCAGTGGAGAAATTACACAGCCTGTACTGACAGCAGATGCCACAGCCTTTATTTATTTGAATAGCTGGTCTAATTAACATGATGCTAAAAACCCAAACGGTTATTGACATGAAAGTAAATCCCCTTAACACCACACACACAGACGTTCAGCCTCTGCACACCCCGCCCCCTGAGCTTGATCGCGGCCTCCCAGAGGACTCCCAAACCCAAACCCGGCCCGGCCCTCACCGCCCCGGCTGGCGCAGCGCCGCCCCGCGCCCCGCGCACGGCCTGGCCGCGGAGCACGCGGGCCCGCAGCCGCTGTGCGAACACGGCGAGGCACGGGCCCTCCACCATGGCCGCCGAGCGCCGCGCTGCCGCCGCCTCTTCCCTTCAAATCTCCCGCTCGGCTCGGGGGCGGTGCTGCCGGGCTGAGCCGGGCCATTACCACCGAGCGGTCCCGGCCCCTCGGCGAGAGTAAAAGAGATAGTGCATGTTATCACGACCCCAGATGGGAGCAAAACGCCCTAAGAACATTAAACGAAAGACTTTGTGTCGTGAGAGCCTTCACAGAAAACACGGTATCTCTTATTTGTTTTGCTCTTAAGCGTGAACTTGTAGTGGCTTTGAATACCCAGTTAGTTGTCACAGGCTTCCTTTTATTCTCTGCCACTGCCCTGCAAGTACATCTTACCATAAGACTCAGTGCACAATTAGAAGTTAATTTCGGCCCTAAGAGAGTCAATATTTAATAGGATTTGCAGCCAGCCCGTGTCCGTTTACACATAGAAAATGTTCTTTTCTCTGCTGCGTTTGTAAGAAATCGTAAGCATGGATGTAATAAACTCCGCAAGCTTTAGGAAATTCTGAGGGGACTTGTGCCAGAAGGTAGGCCGTTAGGTGCCACCCCCTAACATCCACCTCATGAGGCACACCCACATTTGTTTTTCAGTGACTATGATTTCTTATATAAACAGTCCACATCCAATCTGTTATCAAGGCACAGGCTTTGAATAAAATGTGTCTAATTTCTAAGAGGATAAGGTTTTTGTTTGTTTGTTTGTTTTTCTTATCCCCTGGAAGGATGTGACTAAATGAGGTTAAAGTTACTATGTTCACTGAAATAAAAGTATGATTTCAGATGTGCTAGTAAAGTTAGAAAATACTACTATATGTAATCCTATTCCATGCCCTTGAGTCCTGCCTTACTGTTCTTCCAAGGCAGCTAGAAATCACTGAGTAACTCTGGTTTCTGTAGTCACATTTAAGCACCTTAAAAATATACTAACAGTTCCTGTTATTTGGTTATCAAATATAATATGTTTTGTGATAAGAGAGTTTATAACTGGATATTTTTCAGTGGATGGCTGGTGCAACGTGTTAGGTTAGGTTTTCAATTCCACATCTGATTTTGCAGGTGCATCTGCAGTTCTGACACTAACCATTTAATAAGGTTCTCTATCCCTTTTTCCACTCATGTACACAAGAGAATTTTAACTAGAGATTCTGCAGTAACTCAACTATTGCATGCACTTTAATTCGTAAAAAGTTGAACTCAGGTTTTGTACAAAATGTTGGTGAGCTTTATGTTAAAGTGTTTGGTGATGGTTGATAAACATTTGGGAGTTTCTTTAAGAAAAGCATTTAAGAATACATTTGAAACAGAGGAGCAGTAACAGCACAGGAGGAGATACTAGTCTGACAGTTTCATGGTTTCAGACAAATGCTAAATGCTGAGCATTGGTTTTGTCCCACAGTGTGAAGTGCAAGTACCTCAATAACAGCAGCTGAAAGAGCAACAGTAATTGAGGAAAATTATTGCTGACACAGTTTTTTTAAAATGATGTAGTAGTGCAGTCAAGAGAGAAATACATAAACGCTTCTGTTTTACAAAGTTCTAAGCAGAATAATCTTAGCTGCCTTTATAACAGTAGTTCCTTGAGACAGGAAATCTCAATTGCTGCCATTCAGTTTCAACTTTGCAGTTCCAAGATATTCAGACTATGGGGAACGTATTTTGTAAGAGGCAAGTTTTAAAAGGAGGCTGATGGATTGCATAAAAAATAAAAGCTTTTGTTTAATTTATGTCAGGGTTCTTTGCTAGAATATAACATTTTTTGGCAGGTAATTTCATCAACAGTTGTTTACACTTTATTTTGACTTTGAAAAATCCAGTGGCCATGAGAAATAATATCTCCAACAAGAAATTAAATGTGCAAATTTCAAGAACAAACAAGCATATAAATCCCACGAGAGTATAAGTTTAATATTTGACCATTTTATACTTCCTGTCTGCTGTTCCATCAATGAAATCATGAAATCATTCTATTGTACTATGATAATAGATGTAGCAAATAACAGCAAGTCACCTGCGGTGAAAGGTAAAATCTATTTTTGCAACAGAAATTGAGTAAATCTACATATGCTCATAAATTTACCCCCTGTTATTATAGTTGTGTGCACAGCTGCCTTTGTTAAGTTTCCCAGGGGCATTCTCAGGTGACATTTCTTGATTTGTTTGTGCATTTGCAATATTTAGCAAATTTTATATTAGCATACAGTAGAACAGTGTGCTAACAACCGGACACTCATATTGTTACTGACATAGTTGGCACAGTACTGCAGTTATGATCTCATTAGACAATCAAATCAAAAGTATGTTTATTTTTAAAATTTCAGGTTTCCCAGAATTATGAAAAGCATACACATCCTTTTTATTTGTTTCCATTTTCTAGAACTTGCACAAAAGCCCTGATTCCATGCCTAGTTGTACCAGTTCATGGCTCAGGACATTCGACATAAAACCGATGTTGTCAATTTGCAAGAGTAGAGCTACCAACATCTAATTCCTCAAACTCTTTGTTTTATGTGCATTTTCTCCCTTGGATTAATGTATTGTCCTTAGAATACTAGCACACAGTTTAAATACATTTGTTAAGTTTGCCATTAACAGAGCTTTGAAAAAAGAAAAAAAAAAAGATGTTGGCAAGGAATATTATCATGTGGCAAAACCAGACTAACTTAACTGAAATGTCACGTTAAGCCACATACTAATGTTCAATTTCTCTGAAAGATGGTTCACACAAGACAACAGAAATATGCAGAAGACAAGTGCACCCTGCTCTTCTAAATCCAACAGTCAGAAGAACTATGTCAGCACTGAGATTCTCATTAAGGCACAATTTTTTAATTCTGGCTGGTTGAAGTATACAATGAACTACAAAGACATTCCCTTTATGGTGACAAAATCTTGGATAAGAATTAATAAGCAGCAGATGACTGATCTGTTTCATGGTTGCCTAGAGAGTTAATGCAAACAGTTAAGTACACTGAAAGTTACTGATCATGTAATCCTAATGAAATCCTTCCTAAACCTTGTAAAAACATTCCCAAATCCTTCTAAATTAAGTTTTTTAATGCAATTAATCCAAATAGTTGTGCTGTTAAGGGAATGAGTTCTGGTTATGGATTCCTGGTCTGCCAGAAAATTTTGAAAGTCACACAGTGTTGATAAAGAGGCATAATTAAATTATTTTCTGTTAGTTATCTCAAAATAAATAATGACTTGATTGGTGGGATCCTTTTGTTTTTGTAAAGTCCTTACTTTCCATTAGAGAAAATATGTTTTTGTAACTTAGTTTTTTAAAGCTCCAGTTCTTGTAAACTAAAAGAGGAACTTTGGAAATTGCAGTAAAAATATCAAAATAACATGATTAACTAAGTTGTGAGTGACAGTTTTAGCACAGGAGTTTTCTGCGTTATTGCAGTCACAATAAAATGCTACTTACAGCATATGTACTATTCTCACTGAACATGGAGCATGTGTTGAAAATACTTCTGATTAATGGATTGGAAGTAAAAGAGACAGTTGATTCTTAACAGTACCATCCTAATTTACACCAGTTGAAAGTTGGACGCAGAACCATCTTCTTAGTTTACCAATTCTTATACTAAACAAGAAAGTCAATTTCTTATTTATAAGTTTAATAACTTCACTTCAGGCACTTGGCACTTCAGGTAGCCAAAACAGGACATGAGTTGGACAGATAGAGGATGCAAATTATGTGTACAGTTGTCTATGTAAAAAAATATATATTGATATTGTCACAACAGTACAAGGATTTTCTTGACTAGAGCTTACTAGAGCATTATGAATAAATGACTGTTGCAAGTCACTTAGTAAAAATATCTTCTCTCTGCATCAACTCTTGATTTCCCTAGAGATAAACAAATAATAATCCTCGAAAATCTTGGCTAGTTTGACGCATTAGTTTTCAGCAAAGTAATTTTGTTATTTTTAGCCAGGAATAGAAAATTAGCTCTGTATTGATTTCAAACACCAAAAATCATTCATATTTCCTAAGACACCTTTGTACTGTATTAAACTTTTATTTTTTGCTGGGGAAAAAAAAAAAAAAGAAAAGAAAAAACCGAACTAATCTAACTTAAATCCAAATTTTTCTTCTGTGTAGACCAAAGGGTTACACCCACAAGAAAGGCTTAGACTTACAAGGAGAGAGGCAAGCTATTCACTCTGCCTAAAATTCAGTAGTCATAGAGGTCCATCGACTATGGACTATGGTCCATTTGATCAATGGCAAAAGGTAGGCACCTCACCAGACGGTGACTGAGAGCAGAGGCCTCATGGCATCTTTCTCTCTATTAGCCACACAGGGAATAATGCCAGTTCCTGCTATTGTACACCCTGCTGCGTTACTTTAAGCAGTCACCTATTTTCCTTATGCAGTGTAAGAAGAGCTGTGTCTAAGAATATGATTCACATGTTTGCTGAGCTGGGAACTGTCTGGAAGTGCCACGAAGTTGGCTAGGTGCCTATGAGCCCTCTGGGTTCATAGCAGTGAACCATTCCCTTTAGTTAGATACCTAAGCATAGCAAAATTAAAAAACAAACAAAAAAAAACAGAATGTGGCAGCTTTATCTAAGCCGTTGCAGCAATCTGTTGATACTTGGATAACTTATTGGCACATCCTTCCCTGGGAATTAGAGAAAAAATGTTCCTAGAGTTTCAAACTCCTGAGAAAGTATGCAGGATATAGGATATACAATGTTCTGCAGCTAACAGTCTCTCTTGTCAAAGTGCTTTTATTTTGCATAACATACTTAGTCTTTAACCAGAGCAATGACAGAAACCAAGGTCATTTAGATTAGCCTGGCATTATCAAGCCTAATTTTCAGCATCTGACTGCGGAACGTAGCAGCCTCAGACTTCATATTTTGTAATATAACCGTCTCTGGAAGGATATTCTCATCTTAGGCTGTGATCTTACCGTTAACTCTAACAAGAGCTTATGAGAGTATGAATATAATTTTGTCATGTTGGGAGTGAATCTGAGTCTTAATGATGTAGTTATTATGTTATTAAGTATTCAGTATTCATCTACATCTTCATATATATATATTTATTGAAGGGACATGTTTTACTACTAAAGAGATTCCTCTTCCTTTCTCGATCGAAGTGCCTAGTAACCCAGTGATAGTGGCAGTTCCTTTGATGGCAGGAGACCAACAATCTATATGCCGCTCCACTTCAGATTGAGTACTTTGAACCTAGGTATACTGTTTCTTGTGCAAGTATTTTAAGCCAGCAGGAGAGCTGCAGAGGCCACAATAATTCTTGTTACATTTCTGTTCAAGAGTTGGCCTGGTGAACATGAGAAACTACATCTCTTGGAGCAGACTCCAAAAGTAAGACATGTAGAGATTACCTAGTCAATTCCATCCACACATGATGTATAAAGAAACTGGTATCTTCAAGTCTTGATGCTTGAGCATGTCCTAAGGGAGAAAATTGGCCACAGCAGAAACATAGCTTCCCAGGAACACAGGTATCTATCTGCAGGGTTAGGTTTCATCAAAGTTGAATGCAGGAAGGCCTGGTTTTGGACAAGTTATGTCTAGGTATCAGACCTCAGAGATCAAACTATTACAGACTAAGTATTATATTTTTTGGAGGACAAGAAAGATTAGAAAATATATGGATTCCTTCAGAAATGTTCTGTGTAGTACACACGAGTTATGACATTTCAAAGTTCTATAACCATACCAAGCAACATCCAGTTTCTTTCCTAAATGTTTCTTTGCCCAAAGGGGCAAAACACCTTTTACAGCTATTAAATGACAGAAATATTGGAGAAGAATTGAGTAAGACACATCCTAAATTCACAAATTAAATATTTAGAAATTCCAAAGCATGAAAAAAAATATATGTTTGTTTGAAAATGGAATATCTCATTCCATTCCTAATTAAATCCTCTGCTTGCTTTAAGGTAGCCAGGTCCACCAGCATAAGTGCCTCTGCCCATTCACAATAGCGTAATCTAATTTATAGTCATAGTTTAACTTCATTTGGAGAAATGTTTGGAGAAGTTTGACAGCACTGTGGAACTGCCTCAGGGTGTAAGTAGATCTTACTGAAGCTGGATATTCATGGAATAAGTACAGACAACTTACCGAGCAGTTTAAGAACAGCACTGTAGCTACTGCATCTTGAGACACAGTTCAGTGCCAGAAGTTTTGTTTGTTTGTTTGTTTTGTTAATGCATATTGTCTCCTCCCAAATGAAGTAAATTTTACTTTGTTTGTCTGGATGAGAAAAGAGAATATTTAAAACTTGCAGTAGTTTATTCAAGGGGTAAAACCTTGAAGATATTTTAAAAAGTGTCCAGCAATAGCCGCAGGCTATCTACATGCTAAAACAGACAAAAAGGAGAAAATTGGTACCTGGAGAGAGGCAGAAACATCCTTTATAGCCTTCCTGCATTGTATTTACACATACAGTGCTCTGAGGTGTATTCTTTTACTGTGGGTTACTTTTAAGAGTAACACCTCAAAGAAAGATGAGGTAGAAGAAAGTGATCATGGGTTGAAGAACTTGCCATCTTTACTTCAGGTTTAGATGTTGTACTTTAATGCTATCCTAAAAAACATTAGAATAATATATGTTTAAAAACTTAGATATTATTATAAAGTCCATGAAGCTCTAATAACAGAACTAAGTGAGATTTGCAGTGCAAAGTGCAATGAGGGCCATAGCAAAAACTGACCTAGCACATGCACCTTGGTTTTACTTCTCTGTTACACAAACAGTATAATTCCTTGTACCTTGCTGCAAAGCCTTTATCAGCTGCCTATCTACATGCAGCACTCCATTTCAATTAGTCTCAAGATTCAAGGCTTAGAAGGAATAGCAGGGGTCTCTAATTATCTTCACAAACTAGTGATCTGCCCAGAAAATGAGGAATGAATAAGCATTAAGCAGTCAGAAGCCAGTATTCAATCACAGAGAGAGGCAGGAAGAGTGGAAGATAAAGAAGTGTAATTTTCACTGACTTTTCAGGGCCTTCAAAATTACTAACAAGATATCCTTCTTTAGCAAAACACGCCAATTGTAGATATAGAGGTTTTTTTTTGTTGTTGTCGTTTGTTTTTTTAATCCTTATCAATAGTGTTGGGCTAGATTCTCTAGGACAATTTCTTTTTCTTATATCTGTGCAGTATTTTGGATATTTTTATTTTAACTCTATTTGTTTAAGTGTCAGTAGTATTTCTTGAAGGACTCTTGTGAGAATGTTTTCCAAGTGTTATTAGTAATTTTTCAGTCCAAATTCAGGGGGAAAAAGACCATGCTGTTCTTTCCTTCCTTCAAAAAAAAAAAACGTATATATATGACATTGGAATTAAAATCATTGCTATTCACAAACTGTCCTCGCAAGAAAAAAAAAAAAAAAAGAAAGGCTGAGGATTATCTCTTTAGCAACTTTTGAATCAAAGCTGCCTTACTGATATGAAGCTAAAAAGGCTTTGCAGTTCTTTATATAATTAAAAGCAACTGTTATTATGGAAATTTCTCAGAACAGCTGTTGCATTGGAAGAAAGGTTGTACTCTTCTCTATCAATAATCCTTTTAAATCTCTGACATGATGCATAGCTTCTCAAATAATGCCTATAAATAAAACAAAACTGGATGCCTTCCATACATATATTTATTTATTACCTTTACTTGCACCCCTGTCAGCGATTAGGTAAGAATACAATAACAGAACTCACACTGGCTCATGAAAGTAATGTGAATGTCCTTTCCTGGGAACTTTATTTCTACTTTCATTTTCCAAAATACTTACTTCATTGTGTCCAAAAACGGTGTCAGGTTTCATGACGAAGCCATCCATACAAGCCATGGCCCCAAAAGCTCACAGTCCCTACTTTATTCTTGAACTATTCTTGTCAAGGGTAACAGGAGAGGATAGACCTTGCTAAGTCTGGTAAAAGCTAGAGATGGTTTTGAAACAGGACAAAAAGCTTTAGCTCCATATGATTTTCTGCCTTTCCTTGTGTAAAGCAGAAAGAGGTTTTTGCTTCTGTCTGGAAAGCAGCCTATCAGCACCGTAGCTGAGGTTTTCATTTTGTTCCAGGCTCTGGAAAGGGGAGAAGGACCAGCCAAGAGTTCTGTGTCCCCCACCCCAGAGGGGTAAGAAGTGGTAGGATGCAGAAGGAAAGGAAACAAACATCACTCAAACACCAGATGACTTGCTGGGTGTTCAGAGAGTATGGATGGGGTGAGTTTTTGCTCTGTATTTTGTAGACTTGAGGAAACTCGGAAACAGACAAGCGGGGCCTGATGCAGAAGCCTCTTTTTACAAGGTCAGGCCAGCAGCTGGGAGGAGCAGCTCTGCAGGACCGGATCCTAAAGGGCTGTTGGTCACGTAGAAAATGAGTCAGCAGTGCACCCTTGTGGCCTTGGCAGCTAACCGCATCCACTGCTGCCTTGAGAGGGATACAGCCAGCCAGCAGGTCGAGCAAAACGGTTATTTCTCTTTTGTGCGGCACACGTGAAACCGTATCTGGCTCCATGAGTTTGTTCAGGGGGCTGGAGCACATGGTGAACTGTGTCTGAGAGAGAAGGGTTTGCTTAGCAGAAGGGACGCGTAAGGCTTTCTACGCTTCTCCAATTGTCTTCACCTCCTTAACGAAAGGGGAAGTTATTAAGGATACAGAGGCTCTCCTGAGAGGTACACAGCAAAAGGAAAAGAGGCTATGCAGCACACACAGCAAGGGAACTTTTGACTGAATATAAGAAAAACAGAAATTCAGAAAGAAGATCCAAGCACAGAAGCACAGAAGATCCAAGCACAGAAGCAAGTTTTCCAGGGTATATACAAAATATCCATCATTAGAAAATATTCCTGGGGAACCAGATCTCACTTTGAATTTGGCATTGCTTTGGGCAGGAGATTGGACTAGCTGAATACTAGAGGTCTCTTCCAACGTGTGCATTTCTATGAGTCTGAGATCCATACTGCTTATCAGACAGATTGCTCTAGCGGTTTCTGAATTTTATGTGAGATACTTCATGTTACTTAGCTGAATTTCAAACTCTGTTTTGTACATGCTGCAGCTCCTCCCTTCTCCCCCTTTTTAGTATTGAAATGCTATTTTTAAGAAGTGTTGGCAGAGGACTATCAATAAAGAGTTGCTGTTTTAACTGCTATGGCAGTAAGAGGTGGGCATTTGTGCAATAAAGTTCCTCATGATTTGTGAAGTGGAGAGAATGTTGCTCTAGCAGCAAGGCAGCTTGGCATTGTGTAACCTAATAGAAGCTGATGGGGAAGACGTTTGACAGAAGTACTAGAAATTTCAAAAACAACAAAACCAAAACCCTGCTTTTGGATACATATATATATACATATTGTTTTCTTCAATTTAAGGGTTGGCAATACTGCAATATTAGAAATGGTATATTTCTTTTGCCTTTGGATATTTTGAACTCTCTTTACTGTATTTCAGCCTTTGTTTTGAGTTCCCTCATGCAGGCTTCATAAATGGTTAGAATTTTTTATTAGTAGAGTGTGGCCTATTACAGGCTAAGGAGGATTGTTGAGAAAGTAGTAGTGAACTGTGCCTGTTCTAGTAGCATGACTGCAAGTCAGATCTAAGGAAAAGAGAAACTACATAAAACAGTGAATAACAGGGTCAGCACTGTAAAAGGCTTTTGACACTTGAATAACTAGGAAAAGATTAACGTTTGTTACTAAATAGAATCTGGTGAGAAAAAAAATACAGACCTACATAAAATAAACCAAAGAAGGCCTATAACTGTACTTCAGACGTACACTGGATGAGGATTCATGGCATTTGTATCTACAAACAACATAATATCTGAATCATGAAAGTACATAGTAACAAGTTGCCCCAAAAATAACATGCTGTAGTAGTTCTGGAGTTGAGCAGATTCTCTCTTGAAAATACTCTTTTTGGAATTGTGGGAAGGTTCCACTGTGGCTCACAAGAGATTTTATAGAATATTTACATAAATAGACTAAAAACTGTTGAGGCTCACAATGACCACTAAATAACTTATTTCATACTTTTTTTTTTTTTTTTTTCCCCAGATACTGCTTTGTCCATCTGGATGCTGATTTACTAGAAAGGAAAACTACACCGACAAGCTATGACAGAAGATTATGGGAAAAGTTGCAAACCACTAATGAAAAAAAGTCAATTATACCATACAGGTAAGAACGACATTACCTGTGTCATTAACTGCAGGGGAGGAAAAAGATCTTGAGAATCCTCCATCTGTAGAAGTCTCTGTCCAAAGTAATTCAGCTACTGTTAAATAGTTCTTGCCCTTAAAGATGTAGAGGATGCTGACTTCTCATACATCACTTTCAGTCTAATATGCTGGTTTGGGAGCACTTTAAGAAAAATAGCTTGCTCTCTTCTAGAAGTTGAAAATTTTGAGTCTTTTTAACTCAGAGTTTGCATCTCAGGTAATTCAGCAGTGCATCTTTTCAGAAAATAGGGATCTGGTTCTGTGTATTTTTATCCAGAGCATTTACAGTGAGCTGATTGCCTGACTGTCTCAGGTGTCAGGAACCAAAAGGTTTAGAGATCTTCTTTTAACCCTTGTCAACACTCTTCATTTTCTGACTTGCAACAAGAAGCAAATAAAGTCAGTGAAGTTTTTTAGTAATTGGTGTAATGTGCTCCCTGTGGTTAACACAGTGAAGCAGGTGGGCAGCCTCCTTTTACATCAGCTATGTCTTCCAAACACTCTCCTCCAAACAAAAGGTATGATGAATTATGTTGTGTGGAGAGGTGTCTGCCAAGGTACCATGGGATTAGTGTTAGGCCTGGTCTTATTTAACATCTTCATTAATGATCTGGAAGAGGGAGTAAGCAGGCCATTAATTAAACTGGCAGATATTACACAAAAATAATTCTAAGGTCCTAGCTGGACTAGAATAAAAGGCAGACTAAAAGCAAAGACTGGTATGAAGATAATAAGATGAATATGGGGTAAAACAGTTTTTCTTTGCCTGCAGCCGCATATGAACCATTTTGCAGATTGTGACTGTGTGTCCATTTGTATCACCTGTACCTTTAAATGCTGCTTTTCAAGTAAACACTCATCACCTTGAGAGAAGTAACCAGTTGCACAAGATAGGGTTTCCTTGTTTTTAGCAGGGATAAGAGGATAAGGTATGAGAAGCTGTATGTTTTGTTTTCTTGCTTCATCACCAAACTTGTTTGATTATAAGATTTGCTAGAGTTCATATTTCTTTGGAGGGAATTAATTCCGCTTTAATTCCTTCCTGAATTAATGTTGTATCAACAATTTCATGAAATGGGTTCCGTATCAGTCTGTCCATGCTGCAGTCACCCCTATTGTTTAATTTCCCTTTTAAATTTGATTTTTAAAAGGAAAACAAAACTTACTTGCTTTGCTATGTGTCAATTTTTATATAAGACCATGTAAGGTACACAAAAGAGTAGTTATGATCAGCAGCTCTAAAAATCAGGTACATAAAATCAAACAATACAAAACAAATCTGCTTGATTTTTCAGAATTTGTGAATGTAGTTTGTGTATAATAATGTGTATAGGCTGTATATATAGAGAGTGTGTTCCCTGCTTGTGTGCCTGTGCCCACATCACAATAATGTGGGCTGTATGCTTTTCCCTTGGACAAGTCAGTTTTTATAAATCAGGAGTAAATGTGCACAGCAAAGATTAAGTTTGAAATAAGTATTGTATCTGTAGGACACAATATTGCAGTTCTTGTGGTGCTTGGAAATCTACTGTAGTTCTACTTGCAAGCACAGGAAGCAGGCTCGTGATACAGCAGCACTCTCAGGAGGAAGCTGGCAATATAGCAGAATCTGAATAAGTCAAGAAACAGAAATATATTACTACAAGTGCATCTGTCAGACGGGGGGATGCAGGAGAAAATGAGGAGCTGACAGGTTGGACAGAAAGAGAAATAGCATGATATGAAGTGAGTTAATGATGCCAGCAATTTTTAGCAGTTGAGAAGGTAAGGGCTGCAAAGGCAAGGTGGTATTCCATGATTTATGTGCAAGAAGTAGGCAAGGTGATATTTTTGAAGTGTATGTTTTAAGCTGCTAAGCTGAGTTCAGATGTTCAATTTGTGTTCAGGATGAACGCTAGAATTACAAAAAACATGTTGTTGGACTTACCCAGTTATTCAGTGACTCGCTATCTCTTGTGATCCAGTCCAAATGGGATGACTTGCTATTTAGAAGTATTTATTGAGAATCAAAGGGTTGTTTTTCTTATGTCAGTTATATGCCAAAAAAGATTCATAAATTTCAATAGCAGTTACTTCTAACTTAACGTATTAAAACTGAAAAAGATTAACTCAGTTAAAGATAGTTATTATAAAGATATGTTTTTTTAAGAGAATGCCTTTGTCCTGGCCCAAGAAACTGAAGTATAGGGGAAAACTTAAATTGAGCTGTATTATTTTCTTTATGAAAATCAGTGAAAATAGAAGGGATACTTTTGACAAAACTTTTTGACAAAAAGCTACAATATAACTCTCAAAATCTCTTAATAGTCTGAAAAATCAAGGGATTTGTTACATTTCATTGTCAAGAATTTATTTTCAGTGTTTGCTGCTGTTTCGAGGTTTTTTTTGTAAAAATGGATGTACTTCATTGTTGTTATATGTGCAATGTATATTTTGTGAGCTTAGCAACTATTGTTGGGAAGAAATGTATGTTATAGGTATGGTTATTAGTATGATCCTAGATTTGAAGATTCCTAAAAATAAATTAAAAAATGTAAAATTAGTAGATGCTGGATATTGTGTTAAAACAATGTTCATTTGACCATCCATATTTCCAGGCTTACTGAGTATCTCAAGCTGTTATTATTTTTTTGCTCTGATGGGACTATTTGCAGTCATAGGTATAAGCTGCTGATGCTCTCACTTTTGGTGATGACTTCTTATTCTAGAATGAGCTCAATATCTCTTCTGGAAAGACACCTCAATAATGTTTAATGACAAAACTTGAAGAAAAGAAAAAAAAAAGTTATCTAGGAGTAGTACTCAGTGCATCGCAGGTTAGGGGGCATCTGAAAATAATGAATAACAGCTGTCAAAGGAAGCTCGTTCAAGTAAGTTTGCAGTAAATAGCAACAAATCATCTTAGAGCACAGCAGTAGAAAATTTCAGTATGTCAGTTGTCAGGTCAGCTTGTAGTGTGGTAGTCACTGGTCACTGTGAGGATAGTAGCTTATAAAATGGTAAAGAAAATAGGATGTGCAATCATCGGTGTATGACTGATGTGCTGACACAACCCTAATTGTGTCATGAACACAAGAATGCTGTAATACAACTTCACCATAATGGACTCAAGGCCTTAAATATATATTTACCAGCTGCTGTGTGGAAGGAAAATCTATTGCAAGGATTTGTTTTTTATGGGACTACTGAAGAGGTGTTGATCACTGAATCAAATCATGAATTCTCAAGATCATCGTAATCAGAGAAGACAAAGTATCTTTTTGATGTAGGAAACATCTGTTAAGGAATTTCTCCTGAGTCTCATCAGTAGTTGGCGAATGGCACTGCCTTAGCAATGTTTTCATTATTGCCATCTCTATAAAACAGCATAATATACCAGTCTTTTCTGTATTCTCAGTGCAAACTAATAACAAATATTTTAATTTCAACTTCTTGTTAGAAGTTGAAACAATGTATAAGATAAAATAACACAGTGCTTTTTCAACAGCATATTCCTATACTGTGAGCTACACATGTAGTTCTGTTTTAAGAATAAGACCTAGTTACTTTGGAAATGCAGAAGTAGCTATGTCCTGTACTGTGTTGGTCTATCAGTAGTTGTACCATTATATGTATTCCCTTTACTTTATACTAAACATGGAAAAGACAAGTTTCATACCGAGCATCTATTTAGAACCTGATAATCACATCTTCACTAATCTTAGAGGATAGAGCTACAAAAGTAGCTAGCCTTTCATAGGAATTACTATCCCAAGCCAAATTAATGGTCTATTTATCTGTTATTTTAAAGTTACTGACAATGGCCAACATCAAATACTGAAGTAAAGTTGAAACAGATTCTGCAATGGGGGCATCCTTTAAAATAAATAAATAAATAAAATAAAATAAAAGATTTTCATTTAGACTAAGGCTGAAATTACCTTTTAACATTGCCTGACACCTCTTTACAAGTATCAATGCTAGAAAATTCATGCCTTTAATATATGGGATTTATTTATTTATTTTGATGATTGTGAATTTGAGGTCACTTTACCTTTAGGTCATTTTAAAGTACTACTACAGTACTACTACATTTTGAAGTTTTCTACTACAGTTTTCTACACACACCTCATGGGCAAAGGACATGCTTTACAGTAAAGCCTGTAAGGTATATTCTCTTGTCCGGTGGTGCTTGGGCTGTGCCAATCTGCTGAATGAGGGCGGGGCATATGCATATATGCTCTTAACCTTCTTCATAAGGAACTACATATTTTCATGAAACAAAAGGAAGAAGTTCATATGGAGATGCTGATAGACAAAATATTTAATCACTATGATACTCTTTCCTCCAATTTAAGCAATGTTTGAAGAAAATACTATTTTGGTGTTAGAACAGTTGTGTATTACAGATCATGCACCACAATATTAACTTTACCTGTCAAATACACCACCTTCTCTTATCCATCCTGTGTTAATAAATCTTCAACAGACTAGTATAGACAGCAGAACCAAACGAACAAACAGACAAAAAAAACACAGCTGTACACATTTGCCTTAGAAAAAGGAATAAGGATGAAAGAAGGGGGAGATCTTGACTAAGATGCATGCTAAAAGCTGAAGCCATCAGAATTTAAGTTATGATGCATGATTTGTTTTGTATGAGTTGTGATAACAGTGCAGTTTGAATAAGGGAATATATAGTATTATTCTGCTTTCACTTCCTTTTATCATTTTGTCATAACATCTGCTCTATATGGCAATACTATAACTGATTACATCTATGAAAATGTTACACTAGGCAAAATATTAAAATACAGTATCTTCATTAGATTTTCACTTTTTCTGTCTGTTCCTAACACATAATTATTATCTTGTGGTGGAGAGTTCAATGTATCAAATAAGTGTTTTACAAAATATTCTGTTTTAACTTCATACATGTTGTCTTTCAGGTTTCTTTGCTCTTGTATTATAAAAGAGAATGAACAGATTTACTTCATCAGCTTTGACTTAGATTCATTGCTTTTCAGAAATGATGAGCAGTAGTGAAGTATTTCATCTACAACTTGAAAAATTTTGGAGAAATGACTTTAAAATATATGCAAGTGTATGCATTCTTGTCCTCCCTACAGCGTATTATGCTTTAGGAACATGAGTTGATCTACAGTTGACCTGGCTGTATGTTAGTATGCTCCCCGATAGTTCCTCTTCTTTTTGTCCCTGCTCTGTCAATCGCCATCATCAGTAGTTACTTTTTATGCATTGAACTCTAGTAAACAAATAGGTACTTTTGACTACATATGGAATATCATAATCTCCAATTATATACTAATAGTCTTTGTGTAGAATCACTTTAACTTTTGCTTCTCTTGAAAACAACCTTGTATTGAATGTACACAGCATCTTACTACAAGAAAGTTCAGTACAGCTACACAGTGCTTGTTTTGCTGTGTTAATAACTGTGCTAAAATTACTACAAATCATTACCACTAAACTATTGAATAGTATCTTTATATCTAACATGTAAGTTTTAGCTGTTCCTACAACTAAATTGCAACTGCAAGGTCATTAATGTGTGCAACTGACCTGGCAAATACAAGCAGCTGGCTGTGCATAGTTGTGCCTGAATTCTTACAGGTAGGAAAATTACTTAGCTAAGCACTCATGCTTTTTCTGTAGTGCCAGATGTACAAGTGGAAAAGGATTAGTGTTAACATGGGAACCTTAACTGTACCATTAAAGACATATCAACTGCTGTGAAATATCTGAAGAATTTATTCTAAATCTGAGTTAAAATAACTCTGGTAGATGAAAGTAGTGACAAGGTTATGGAAATTACCAATGCCATAAAAAAAGACAAAAACTTCCAAAAAAAAAAAAAAGGTGGCAGACAGGCTGTGGCAGGTGTCATCTTTGGAGTCTGAGTACTTCTGTATGACTCATGAATTTTTCCCATTTATTACTATCAAAGAGAGGATGAAACAGCTTAGCTTCAAGGCAATACCTAATCCCTTTACATCTAACTCCATGCACCTGGCTCTCTTCAGAAAGAAAAGCTATTCATTTGTCAGTCTCCAGCTTGAAACCAGCAGTTCTCAGGCACTGTTTGCCAATATGATTACGTCAGTTGACATGACATATCAGGCTCACTGTTAAACTATCACAGAGTTCTAGGAACGAACTTAGTTTCCTAATTTTAAGAGTTAGTACTTTGGATTTCTTTAAAGGTTGAGGTTAATGTAAAATACATTGTAGAAAGATTGATAGTCGTGGGTATAATAATGAGGTGGTTGTCATGATGGCAATATTTTAGAATCCCTCAAAGTCTGTAGCAGATCTTCCTCAAGACAATTGTGATTTGTTTAGCCTGAATTCAAATGATGCCTTATGTTCATCAGTGGATTCCCACGTCATGTAGAGATGCATTCAGACAGAGTGTCCATAAGCCAGGAAAGGAACAAAGAGTGAGGGTTTTACTGGATGCTATTTTGCTATGCATCAGAGCAGACCAGAAATTACATATATGGGCAGCTACCACATGTCCATATCTCAGGTGTGGGGTAGTAATTAACATCTGGAGTTAACCACTTCTCAGCTGAGCTTTAACAGAATATTCACAGATGATTAGCTTTTCTGAAACCCTTCTGAGAATGTAGATTTTTTCGTAGTGTGTAGGACCTAACTTGTTAAAAAAAAAAAAAGTTTCAATTTGTTGTCTACAGAGTACTTAATGAAGTATAGCTAGCCTCATAAAATTAGTTAGAACAGCAAAAAAGGAGGTTAAACACATTGTTTGCAGTAAATAGAACCCTAGTGTACCTCCTTTGACTTTATTAGGCTTACAGTAGGAATGAACTTGGCTCACTTTCTCTGGTTGATACCAACCTCTAGTTGCTGATGCCATTATTAAGTTAATTGTTTGGATCATCAGTCTATGTCAACAAAGCTTTCAGAGTGCTTGATGAGATTTCAAGCATCAAACTGTGAGGCATTAAAAAATGATGAATTTACATCCAGGTAAAACGATGCCCTTCAGCTATAATAATGAATCACTACTTTGTTTACAAATGGGTATTCATCATGAGACATGGCATCCACAGACATTTTTGAAGGGGAAAGGCATTAGCAGAGTAAATGATCTTTTCAGCTAAAGCTGAATACACAGCAAAGTGAAAGAGGAGAGCATGTCAAATTATCTTTTCAGAAAGGAATTATGAATGCAAATTCACACTGGTGTTGCCTGACCCATATTTAAATATTAAAAAAAATAAATAAAGATACAATTCAGTATTAAGATGTCCTTCTTCAGTAGAGACAAATCAACATAATATATTTCTTCTAAAAGTTTCATTACTGGATTGAATTTCTCAGTATACACTTTTAGACCCTGAAGAAAATACTTAATCTTATAATGAAAGGCTACTTCCTCTAGTATGCAGCAAGTGCCAGTGGTCTACCTCCCACCGTTCTGGCAGCCAAGGATGATTCTACTATGTTGGCTGTCCCTCCCCACACTATTTCTGTTGTTGGTTGGGAAGATTGATGTCATTGCATTAGGCCTGTCTGCCCAAATAACTATGTGATCACATCACAGGTAAATTTAGTGTAATTAGTTAGTTCCACAAAGACAGTAAAGATTGTACAGGCTTAAGCAATCCAAAAACATGCACAGAGTTGCCAGAGGTCTTATATTGTGGTTGCCAGCAAATTACTAATACTGGGCAGGTTATCGGATGTATGCCCACCTGTCTTGCAGTCATACCTGGATTGTGCTTTACAACTGTATAATTGGAATTGAATTTATTGCTTGTTACATCTCCAGGTTTATCAGTAGTATGTTCCATGTCATAATGTTGTTCTCATTACATATTATAAGTTGTCCAGAAAATCCACTATAATGGTAGTGGGTTATTCAGATGAGCAG
Source organism: Anser anser (assembly GCF_964211835.1). Classification (NCBI taxonomy): domain Eukaryota; kingdom Metazoa; phylum Chordata; class Aves; order Anseriformes; family Anatidae; genus Anser; species Anser anser. The sequence goes on from NC_139724.1 coordinate 24,033,256, forward strand.
TCATTGAACGTGCATTCAGTACTGGGAATGTGTCAACATAACGATTTCCACAAAGCTACTTAGAGTATAAGCCAGAAGCCAGAGACACATACCTCAGCAATGAACCACAGATATGAAGATCTGGATAAGATAATTGCTAATTCGAAAGGCACCTAGCCTCTCACAATCCATTCTTCTGGAGACAGATATGCTATACAAAATGCAAGAATGGAAAGTGTCTGCAATCAAATGATCCAGACTGGATACTATCAGTCTTACAGTGATTATGTCCTGAGACTCGCAAGGCAACCTTTTTTAGGATGCCCTATGTCTGAATGTCTTGAAAGTAGTCTTGGAGGATTTCTTCATAGATTAGGTTACAAGTTTCTCAACAGCATAGGTTGACAAGTGCCCTGGTCAAAGTGCTGCATTTTGCCGGGATATTTGGTGTGGAGGCACTAAATGTTTCTGCTAGGTAACCAGTGATTCTGAAGTAAGATTTATTTTATTTTATTTTAATTTTTTTTGCTTTCCTCAGGGTATGACAAAGGAATTTTTGAAGTCAATGAGCCATAAGCATTCGGTGTTCTTTTCGTAGCTCTGAGCATAATGCTGGTTAGCCTAGCCACTGAAGAAAAGGGGAGGAAACCTCCAAGTAAACAGTAAGACTTGCATACTGCTAACATGGGAGTTATCAATGTCATTAACCACTTTCATCCCAGAGCTTGCTAAATTGAAAACAGAACTGACACAAACTTCAAGACAAAAGTTAATTTTCCATCTTCAATTTGAAATGTGCTGGCAAAAGTTTTGATTCTGAATTGAAAGGATGGGTAAAGGACGACTTTGTCTTAGAAAATGCAATGAAATGTAGAATCATTTTGTACAGCTTTAAGGCAGTGAATAATATCTACATTAACTATATGTTAGCAGTGCTCACTACTATCATGCATTATTGATTCTTTTTCATGAATAAAAACATTTTTTCCACTTAAGTTGTGGAGTTGTCTGCCAACGTTCTGTGAAAAATTACAAATAGCTGTAGGAATTGTTTACATAAGGCAGGAGTATCCCTGTAAAGAGAGGCTGGAAATGTTGTAATGGTTCCCATTTCTAAAACACGTCACTAAAAATCACCTTTGTATTCAGAGTTTTAATTTACAAACACAAGTGATTGGAGTTCATTTGGCTGAAGCAATTACTGCTTGTCTGCCTGGCATCCTCTGTAGGTTTATTGCTCCTGCAGCAGCAGCATCCACACTTGAAACATGTTCTGAACAACTGCAGTTTACTACCCAGGGTGTTAAAGTAACCCTAAGTAGCACCAGTATAATTTGGTATGGTGAGCTGTGTGATGTAGTAAACCATCTGTGGTGGTCGTTCCTGCTGTCAGATCAGAAGCTTTAGACAGAGAGACAAGTAAGATAGCCGAGAATGGTAAATACTACTGCCATCTGACTGTAGTAATAATGAGCCTTCTCAGATATTTCTTAGTAGTCTGGTTTATTTTACCTTCACAGTATCACACAGTATCACAGATTTCTAGGTTGGAAGAGACCTCAAGATCATCGAGTCCAACCTCCGACCTAACAATAAGTACTCCACTAAACCATATCGCTAAGCTCTACATCTAAACGTCTTTTAAAGACCTCCAGGGATGGTGACTCAACCACCTCCCTGGGCAGCCCATTCCAATGCTTAATAACCCTTTTGGTAAAGAAATACTTCCTAACATCCAACCTAAAACTCCCCTGTCGCAACTTTCGCCCATTCCCCCTCGTCCTGTCACCAGGCACGTAGGAGAACAGACCAACCCCCATCTCTTTACAGCCTCCTTTAAGGTAACTGTAGAGAGCGATAAGGTCGCCCCTGAGCCTCCTCTTCTCCAGGCTGAACAAGCCCAGCTCCCTCAGCCGCTCCTCGTAAGACTTGTTCTCCAGACCCCTCACCAGCTTGGTCGCCCTTCTCTGGACTCGCTCGAGCACGTCCATGTCCTTCCTGTAGCGAGGGGCCCAAAACTGAACACAGTACTCGAGGTGCGGCCTCACCAGAGCCAAGTACAGGGGCACAATCACTTCCCTCGACCTGCTGGCCACACTGCTTCTTATGCAGGCCAGGATGCTGTTGGCCTTCTTGGCCACCTGGGCACACGGCTGGCTCATATTCAGCCGACTATCAACCAATACTCCCAGGTCCCTCTTGGCCAGGCAGCTTTCCAGCCACTCATCTCCAGCCTGTAGCTCTGCTTGGGGTTGTTGCGCCCCAGGTGCAGGACCCGGCACTTGGCCTTGTTGAACTTCATACAGTTGACCTCAGCCCATCGGTCCAGCCTATCCAGATCCTCCTGCAGAGCCTTCCTGCCCTCGAGCAGATCGACACATGCACTTAGCTTGGTGTCATCTGCAAACTTACTGAGGGTGCACTGGACGCCCTCATCCAGATCATCGATAAAGATATTAAAGAGGACCGGCCCCAGTACCGAGCCCTGGGGGACACCACTAGTGACCGGCCTCCAACCAGATTTGACTCCATTCACCACAACTCTCTGGGCCCGGCTATCCAGCCAGTTTCTAACCCAGCGAAGCGTACGCCAGTCCAAGCCCCAAGCAGCCAGTTTCTTGAGGAGAATGTTGTGGGGAACTGTGTCAAAAGCCTTACTGAGGTCAAGGTAAACCACATCCACAGCCTTTCCCTCATCCACCAAGCGCGTCACTTGGTCATAGAAGGAGATCAGGTTTGTCAAGCAGGACCTGCCTTTCATAAACCCATGCTGACTGGGCCTGATCGCCTGCTTGCCCTGCAAGTGCCGCGTGATGACCCTCAAGATAATCTGCTCCATGAGCTTTCCTGGCTTCCTTGAAGCAGAAGTGTTTGTGTATCAGAAAGTAGGCATGCGTCATCTGAAATTCTGGCTCTGTAACTTCAGTGAACCTTTAATACCAACTCATTTATTATAACAAGCCTACATTTTTTAGGTTATAATTGTTCTCTATAATTTCTACTGAAAGAAAATATTTCAATCTAGTACTGGGGAGTATGTTTTTTTTTGATTTTTTTTGTTTTGCTTTGTTTTGTTTTTTTTTGCATATTTTTGCTGTTTCCTTATATACATCATTTACTCACACAATAAGACTTTTAATACACAAAACAAACATATCTATAATACAGAATACAGAAAAGTAATGCATACAGAGTTACATAGGGGGAGCTCTTGCTTTGTTTTTTCAATGCAGAAATGCAAAAGAAATATTTCTGGACAATGAATCATTTTGAGTCAGAATTAAGATTATTTGTCATAGACTAAAACAATAGCTGATTGACTTTCTCATTCATCTGATACAGAATTATTAATTTTCCTTAAAATGCAAATGTTTTCAGCTGCTATTTGTTTCATACACAAACATTAAAAGAATAAACTATGTGACATTGAATCTTCATGGTCAATCAGTACTCAGACAAGAATTTTCTTACTCTAGGTTGTATAAAATGAGAACAGTAACCCTACAAAATTAATTGTAAAAGATTTAATACTTGTCGTGAACCTTGTGTAGTTTGGTTGCCCTCTTTATCTTGGATTTGTAACCATGTTTTTGGTTCCCATCATTGTTAACCTATTATGTAATCTGTAGATGCAGTTAAGGACCTTTCATGTGTTCAGTGTGCTTGTTGTGTTTCAATTTTCCTTTTCCTGCAGTTGAAAAGCATTCCTGCTTTTCAGAGAATGTTTGAAGTCTAGTTGCTAAACAAACACTAGAAAGAATGAGGTTTCCTTCCTTGTTACTTATACGGGAACTTGAAAATTCATTTTTATCACAGGTAACGTGAAAGCTTTTTCTTCTGCAGGGAATCAGACAGGAGAATATACTTCACAGGCCCTTGGGGTAGCAGACAGAGTTCTGTGCTAGGAAAAGTGAAATCTGAACCAGAATTTTAGTCTGCATGTACTAACAAAACAAGTACTCTAATTGCTGTGATCTTCTAAGAGTGGCTGACCTCTTTTATGTACTAATTTTCTATCCATCATTGTATTCATCTTACACCTGTGTACAGTCTGAAAATTAGACAAAGTATTTTAAAAATCTGTTAGTTACACAACATTTTTATTAGAAAATGGCACCAGCATAGTTTATGAAATAATGTATAATATCTACAAGCTTTTAAATTATTTACAATTCATAATGCTTTGGGGTTTTTTAGTTTGTTGCTGTTTTTTGTTTTATGGTTGTGGTTTGTTTGTTTGTTTTTGATAAACTAGAATGGTTACATGAATTGTCCTACTGTCAATCCCAAAGAGCTAAATAATCTGGCTGCTCGGACAGGATGTTGTACAAAGTTCTACTAAATGTGTTGTGAGGTGCAGGTACATAGCGTTCTCCTATGTCACCATTCCCCCTGAGTTACTCTAATAAATCTGTAGACCATGAAAGATTTAACAGAAATCTAGAATAAATTAAGATAATTTCAGTAAGATCAATGAAACTTGTCTGGTTTATAGAGGCGAAAATCCATTGCAGTGCCTTTTGAAATATTTTAGCAGAATTTTTGTCATACCGATGGGTTTAAAACTCCTAGAATGTAGATTCACTACTTTACCTGCTTAGGTAAGTTTACAGTAAACAGGCTAGCACTTGCATATCTCTTTAAATTTTTTTTACGGATACTTTAATTAGGTGTTTACTGTAATAGTACCAGTCTGAAGCTTTAACTGACCCGCAGCATCAGTGGTAGGAATCAGTGGCAGCAATCAGTGTTCCTGAAGGTCAAATGCTCTTCACTGATAGCCATGGCTGAAGAGGTTTCTTTTGATGTTGCTTGTATTATAAAGTGTCTTAAAAAGTCTTTTGGGAATAAGAGCCCAGTACTCCTGGGCCACCTAATTGCAGAGCACCCCAGGATGGGGCAAGAGACAGGGTCCCTTTGTGCAGTTCATTGTTTGGCTTTTTTTTTTTTTTTGAGGAATGCAGTATATTGTGTCATAAGCTAAAGAAAGATTTCTGCCTATTTGTTCCTTGCAAGCAGCTTGCTCTGTACCCCAGTGGTGTTAGCCAGGTTAGGGTTACAGATTCTCTTTAAGGCCCAGCATCGTGCAACCTGTCAGGTGATGAAGAGAGTCTGCACATGAGGCATTCTGGCATACCCTGCCTTTGCAGGACATGAGGTCAGCATGGGATGGGGGTAGGAAAAATTGTTTGTTGTAGATACTCCAGCAGGCCAACCCTATGAAGATAGATACATGCCACTCTACCTAGTGTAGGCTGTCAGCTTCCAGGATGCAGAAGGGCCCTGGGAGGACAGTAGAGAAGACTGGTAATGCAGAGGTGCTGTCCTGGTGCAAGATTTCCCCCACATTTGCTATGACACACTGGTGGGTGTAGAGGTAGAGCTCTTTATGTAATACTGTCTAATAAGTTTGTAGAATAGCCATGGTGTAGAAAGGTTCGAATTGGAACAAATCCTAGAAGGTCTGCTGTGTGATGGCAGGGAGAATGCTTTTTGGAGAGGTGCCAGTAGGGATGCCTATACTAGAATGACTCTTGGGAACCGTAGGACATAGTCACCATCAACAGATAAAAGGAAGAATACCATAGATTAAATTATAACTGTAATATATAACTGTAAATCAAGTTTCCCTGAGAGCCGCCTTTATGTATTACTGTAAGAAAATAATAATAACTTGTAGAGAACAGTACTAATAACAACATTATTCCCAGAGGAAAACAGGGATGTGTTCTTGAACATGAAGATCTAAGAAATTATATTATTTGACCAGTTGCTACTAAGCTGCCTGGCTGAGCAATCCAAAAAGTTGCAGCTCAGTCCTATAGTAATGACATGTTATTGGAGGTAATTACAACAGTCATTGAGTTACTGGTATGTACCATGAGTCTTAACTCTAAATTGTCTTTGATTTTATTCAAGCTTTTGAATGTTCTCTCTTGAATTTACTAATTTTCATGAAGAATAAAACACGAAGTGCTGGACTGAGATAGTTCTGATTATCCCAAGGTATTCCTTTCATTTTCTTGCTTTCATTTAATTTAAAATTCTGTGTTAGATATTCTGAATATTTAAGTATGTGTTTCCTATATTTGATACATATGTACTCTGGTGCACATACTATTCTGTATACTTGTTATCTGTGTGGTGTCTACATTTCCAGTGCCTCCTCAGAGTAGCAAAGCCCACAAGATTTGAGTGCTTACACAGAAAATCACACGGAGTGGCAAGTGAAATAAGAATGTTCCTCAGTCTAGAAAAGAGATAGAAAGGATTAAGTTAGAGAAATAGCACTTTTGAGTCACAGCTTTTAATCGCTGTTGATCAAGTTGCACCACAACTCTCTATCTTAAAATGATCAGAAATAGCTGATGTCAAGTCACACTTTAATGAGAATTCTTGGCATGAAGTGGGTGATGTTTGTTCAGAATAGCCAATGAATTGTCATGCAAACTTGTTGTAGATGAAAAAGAGTGATAATCTGAACTGCTTTTGTACAGCTAAAAATAACTAGCTAACAAAGTCTCATGAAAATATTCACTGTGTTTGGATTTTGTGAATTTTGTAATACATTTATAGTTTTGTTTTACGTGCTGAATGTAGTTTCATTTATGGGCATTTATAAATTGATAAAAAAAATTAATTCAGATGAAAAATATATATATAAATCCAAAAAAGTAGGCTCATAAAAGGTACTATAAAAATAATCTGTTATATACCCAGTGCCCCAACACTTACTTGTTCAAAACAGAACAATGATTGGAATCTATCCAAATGTAGAAAAATGCTAAATACTGCCAGTATACTGCCAGTATAAAACCAGTCTCTCTTGCTAGTGTTCAGTGTCCCTAAGGGAGTAGTGACCTGTACACTGCCATCCATAATAGCTACTTTCTCAGGAACAGATGGGAAGAGAATGTTTGTACAACCAACTTCGGTAAGTTGAGTTGTTTTTTCTTCATATTTTCTTCACATTTTCTTGTGGTTTAGTGGCAATCAATGGTCTCCAAGAGAAGATAGTCTTGCTGATTGAGGTTTCAGAGGCAGGAGAATCAGTCAGAGGAAGTTTTAACTCTCTACTCATCTGTTACTCTACATTGTTTTCTAGTTTGCCTTTATATCGTCCTTTCTGTCCAACAATGTTCATTGTTCTCATTGTTCATTTGGTTTTCCTGTAACTTTCAACTCTTTATCAACTTATTTGAAATATCATTACACAGTTCAGTTTGAGTTTGGTCCTTTTGAGCACTAAAATATGAGAGGCCTTACCACAACTGTCCAAGAGCCAAGATTGTATATGGGAGACAAAGAAGAAAAGGAGTCCAGGAAGTCTTAAATTAGGATTTTCCCCATCAAACAAAACCTACAAGCCAAAAATACCCCCACGGTTCTTAGCAAAGGAGGATGTTTCTGATAGCAATCGTCTGATTCAGACAAATTCTTAAATAAGGATAAGCAACATAACTCACTAACTAAGTAGTCTTCCCCTTTGACACAAGTTCCACATTCTGTCCAGAGTTTATGACCATGGGAAAGGAAGTAAGAATGTTCCTAGATTTTTATGGGCCAGACCGGCAGAATCTGAGCTATTCCAGAGGAGTCTTATCTTCCTCTTCCACGTCACAGTTCCATCCTCTAGTTCATGAGGACAGAGAGCTATTCACAGCATGTCTAGAATGATTCAAGAGCTGAAGAAAGTTCCCATGCACTGTGAGAACACTGTTAGTTGGGCAGGGCCTCTTTCTTTATGAGCTAATGGCAGGAAAAGACTTTTTGTCCTTAATTGGTACATTAGTACAATAGAGCTGCATTCATTGATAGTGGTGAATTGTAAGATTTTGTATTAGCAGAGCAAGAAGATCTCACTGGTGCCTGATTTTTTTTCCCCTCATTTTGTTTTGTTTTGTTTTAGTTTGCAACCCCTGAAGCACTCTTCGCTATTCTAGTGGGTGGAGGGAAAGTAACAGAATGCATTGTAGAAGGCAGAGAGAACACTGTTGCACACAAGATGTTGAGACAGACACAAAGGTTTCTTGGTGGGGTCTGTAGCTGATGGCACACAGAGACATAAATAGCACAAGATAATTCAGGAGAAAAAGAATGCTGCAAGTGGTGATGATGAAATGATGATGAGGATGATGGTGACAATTTTATAGCATGCTGTTCCTATATATAATATAGTTCCTGCTATATAATTTTTGTGAGGATTTGCTCAGACTCCCTATTGGTTGTTCTTGTTTCTGACGCTATTAGCAATGATTGGAGTATGCTAAATAGGTGCAAATATTGCACTTTGATTGGTTGGTCATGTTATTGAATAATATTTCCTGAAAAATCAAATAGCTATTATCTACTCCGTTGCACCATCTGTTTTGATTTTCTCTAAAACTAACTAAAATTTACAAAATGAGAGACGAGGAACAGGGAGGGAAGGAATGGTGATTCTCTTGCCAGTGGTAGTTGCTTCCCGTGAGAATTTACCATACAGAGCACTTGATGACAATTGGACTGAATCTTCTAATTGAGCTTCCTCAAAATGAAATGAAATTCTGATCCAAGGTACAGTAAGTGGGGGTGAGGGAGATATTCACATGCACAGTGTACTGTAGATCTAAAATAAAACCTTACTGCAGACACACTCTGTGAGGAATAGCCTGGTGATACAGAGACAGGGGGAGATCCAGAGCAGGGATCAGGGAGCAGGTAGAGATCTCAGAGAATCATGAGTTGGAAACTGAAGTTGTGGGCCCTGATTTCCTCACTCCTGATATAGGAATGCAGTGACTGTATTCCTGCTGTTTCTTTCCACAGACATAATGCAGTCACAGCTGAAACTTGGAAGTAGATTACTCCTGTTGGTATGTGCTAGGTGTAACCTGAAAATGCCTGATAGATCAGGATTCTGTATTTGCATGGTGCTTGGTTTTTGAACGACACCATTGATTAAATTGATTATATGGAAATTAAGGGCTAATCTAATAACCTAAGCAGAGTGTTGTACTCAATAATTCATGCACTTCCAGTGTTTAGATTTTTAATTGTGAATTTTTTTTTAAGACATTCCAGTTATTTCTCCGTGATTTTATTTCCTTTCTCAAGAACAGAATTCATAACCAACTCATATGTTTTTTTGTTTGGTTGGTTGGTTTTTTTTGTTTTGTATGAGAATCGTTCCTGGTGATTATAATCATGATTAAGGAGCTGTCCTGTACAAAACATATCAAGAGATGTGGCTCTGAAGAATATAATATCAGAATAACAGAAGGGAAAGAGAACAGGTGAAATACCTTATCTTGTTTTAGTACTGGAAGAAGGAAAAGTATGTTTGTCTCATTAGTCTAATGGCAGTTGACTCCATGTTGCTGTTCTTCCTAGTTGAATTATTTATTCCCTTCTCCACTACTGTGTGATAGTAACATGATGCATCGTTTAGTTGTATAACTTTCATGAATATTGCGTGCTACTTTTTTTTTTCTTCTTCAAAGTAGCCTACTTGTTTTGAAACATACTCCATTATTCTAACATCTTTCTTGTCCTTCTTGTGCGTACCTCCTTGGGAGCTACAAAGTTTGCTGTCTCTGGCCCGATGCCCGATTCTGTAAAATACTGAGTTCCATTACCTCTACTAACTTGAACCTTAGCTCAGGATCAAAAGTAGTCTAACTGCATAAATGATCTGAATTAAAGGCTGTAAGACAACTATTGAATTACATGTCAGTGATGAGTCAATGAAGTTGCAATTTTAGAAGTATTCAGCAGTGTAGAATTCCTAATCTTTCTTTATGGATTATTTTCATGTCCACTCTGCAATAGTGTAAATTCATAATCTGGTATCCTTGTAATATTGCTTGCACTGTTAATTAATAAATGAGAAATTGCATCTTAATATATTTACTTAAAACTTGATGAACATGGACTGTAGATATTCGAAGGAGCTGCCAAGTCATTATGATAAGAAGTGGAGAGTAGAGAATTACCAAGAGAAGATATTTACACACATACCCCAAAGGAACATTTGGACACATCAGCTATATTAGCAGAATTAACTGTTAAGCATGACCCAATGTCCCTTCAGTCTAATTATACAAGTCCCTGAATTCCTTGAAAAAAGAACAAATGAGCAATACACAGCTGGAGGAAGGGCTTCAAATGCAGCTGTCTTGTTCCTCTTAACAGAGGATTAAAAAGTTGTTATGTGAGAGATCATTACGATAAACAAAATCTTTTCCTCATGTAAGCTGTGGGGACAGTTTGCTTGTTCTCAGCTTTCTCAGGAACGGTTAGTGAGAATGAAAACATGCAAATTTTTTCTCCAAAATGCATATGTAAGGCAAAAACTGCCTTGTTACAGAGCATAACAAATTCATGCCTGAGTGTCCTATCATTCACAGCTGAGAAAATCCAATATTGATCTAGTGACTCTAACTGAAAGCAAAACCTATTCTTTTGTCATGTCAGAATATTTTTTTTCTACCGACTTGTTTTGTTTGAAATTACTTGTTTGTTTCTCTTTCAAATTTTTCCTACAAGTTTTGTAACTCCACTTTAGAATGAAAAATATTTTTTTTATTAAATTCTTATTTAAAAAATACATTTCAACTGACTTTATACACAATGTTCACAAGTAATAACTTTGAAAACACTTACTATGACTGGTCTGAATCATCATATATTTCAGCATATATATCAGTTTGATACTAAAAGTATAATCACCTGAGTTAGGCAGAATTTCTGACTTTTTTTTTTTTTTATAATATATTCATTCAGTATGACTGATTCTTGCTCACTGAAATTTCTGTTTTCTTCTCTACAGAAAATTATATGAATATGACAAAAATACATTTATCAGTTAAAATATTTTTAGCGAAAGACAGAATTCTGTTGCCAGGAGAAAAAAAAAATGTTTCATTAATCTGCTATCTGTCAGCATTCCTTTGTTTTAAGACTTCTTTTTTTGGAGTATAAATACTATGCGTATTGTACAGATATCCGGTATTGAAGTATAACTGCTAGTGCGGTTTACGAAGAACTGGAGTTTACTCATTTTTTAGTCAGCAAAAGTGTTAATTAAGTAAAGTACTAGTCAAAAAGTATCCTGGACTTTAAAGCATCCTAAAATCTAAACATCTGTAGACATGAGTTCAATATAGGAAAATCTGTCACAAAATTGCAAACATCTTGCCTTTGCATGATGAACAGAATTTTCAATTCAAGCTGTCTTAGTTTGTCATCTACTTCACATGACAGTATTTGGCAAGGAATTACAGCATCAGCTGAAATGTGGAACTCGTACGACATAGAGGTGAGGACTCCAAAGGCAGAGCTGAACTGCCCTTGCTTCTTTTATGTCCTGGGTAAGAATACGCTTTGGACCAATTTGAATATCAGCAAGAGCTTGCCCATGTGAACCACTTTTAATGTAGCAATTATCTGCTTTGAACTGAAGTACATGCTTCTGAAAAAAGCATCATTCTGTCTGAAGTTTGTCAAATGGTTCCACCATTTAATTGGTTTAATTTGATCACTTAAAAAAAATCTAAAGCAAATATTTGTAGGATTTTTTCTGTCAAGTACAAAGAGTGGACTTTCAACTTGTATGCAGAAGGCTGTATGGGTTGCGGTTATAGCTGACCCTCACTGTACTCCCTTGATTCCATTTTAAGGTCTAACATTTGTTGTTTAAATTTTATTTCTCTGACCCACCCTATGCAAAGGTATAATGAGAAGCTGTTCAGTCCAAGAGTCCATTTCCAGTCAGGAAAAGAATTATGACTCAGAATCATGACTTCTCCCCCGTCTTTCCCTTGCTGTGGTGTGGGACTGTGGGATTACCCCACTGATTTGTAGGGAGCAGCTTATGTCCAGTCGTTTAAATGGCCAGGTACTTTGGCTAACCTCACCCTTCCGTAAAGCAAGCATGTCCAGGAGGGGAGAGAGGTAGAATAATAATGAATATTCAACTCGGTGAAAGAACATAATCTAATAAATTTATTCACATGAAGCAATATTCTGCTTTCCCGTGAAGCCAATAAGATAATTTATATAGTACTGTTCCTTACTAATAGTATCAGAACCTGTCACTGATCTGATATTCCATACTGTTATTCCAGTAGTCCAGTATTCTAGTCAAGGAATTCCTTATTTTTCTGCAGCTCAAAACTGAAAAACATTTCTCTTAAAATGATTTCTTCATGCCTAGGAGTGCCAAATGTAGTGGATATAGTTTATTGCTATCTAACATGTCATATCATTTTTGGTTATGAATAATAAATTACAGTCTTTGTAATTAATTATGAAAAATAACACTTTCATACATCTCTGTAAGCATTCTCATCTCCATTAATGTGTCTCCTTATCTTAAGATTCTCCATAAGCACAGTCAATTAAAAGTCATAGAGCAGTGTATGCATTTCTCTATTAATACAAGGAAAAAACACTGCAGAAGTAAAGTAACAGAAGAGTACATTCTCTTAAGACAACCTTCAGTTTTTTACAGTTAGCTGCTTCCAAACCAAACTAAAAGCTGGGCGACAATTTCAAAAAAAATGCCAGAACACTTTGCATTCAACGGTGATGCTTCAAAATCAAGTGAAATTAGGTAGTCCTTTTGTTTACTTTGTTATATATTGAAAATCATTAAGCCAATGTGAATACCTTCAGCAACATCCATGCCTTAATATATGTTGCTTTGTACTGGACATGGAAATTATGTTTGATCCAGAAAAATAAACATCTTAAAACAGCTGATTTTAAGCTGCTGGACTTCATTAAAAGCTTACCCTAAAGGTGACCTCTAAAGATTTAGCAAATGTACATTGGAATGGGTAGAAAATCTTTCCATTCTTCTAATAAATGTGTTGCAATTACACCTAAGGTCTGCATGAATTTTATAGGCACAGTTCTTAAACACAGTGCAATATAAAATAGAAGTAGTAAGGTTTGCTTTTTTAGGTAAATAGAGTTATTCTTACAGGAAATAATATGATACAGAAGTCTAGGCATAGATTTACAAAGGTTTGTTTATCTTTTTTTTAGATCCTGGCCTACATATTCTATGTTGCAACAGAGAGCAAGATGATTGATTTAAGTGGGAGGAAAATGTCATTTTTTTTTTCTTCCTTTTGCAGAGCAGATATGTAAGCAAACTCTGTGTTATATGACTGGTATTACCTTAAATCAAATCCAGGGTTACTGAGGTCAAGATCAGAACCTGATGCTGCCCATGCATTGTGCAGACATTCAAATATGCAGACTGCATATCCACCTTCATTCTGAGAACGTCAAGCAAGTAGTAATGCTGAGCTGATTACCCATTGCATGTTACAACTGATGAATTGACCAGCAAGTGTCATAATACCGCTTTTAGGGTTTTAAATTGCCCAGTAACAAAGAAACATATTAATACAACATGATACATGTGACTCTTCCTTCTTTCGGTGATTAATACAAAATGGCCTTGTATCTTCTGATGTCTTTGTCATAAAATGCAAAACCAGTCTGAACTGGAAGAAAATTCGGTGTCTAATTAACTGCCAATTTTTAGTAAAGCTTGATTAGTTCTAGTCAATGGAATCTTTTATTCACTTTGCGAGGGCTGAGAAAGGAACTTTGTCACATCCATCAGAGTTAACATGAAGAAAGAGAGATCATTATCTCTTTGGACTCAGTTGTTTTTTGGCTTTCACTCTTGTTTCCCAAGCCTTTGTTTAAAGCTAAGATGGAAGAAGAGAACTGAATTAACTGAACAAAGGGAGGCCAATATTAAATACGGAGAAGTGTGTGATTGCCAATGTTCCTGTGAACTTGATTGTTGTTTGTGATGAGAGCATAACTGGACATCTGAGCAGCTACTCCCACAGAAGGGATAAGAGCTTGGATTTTTCTTCACATTCTCAGTAGTAACATCAGATTCTGTTCCAGCTCTTTGGAGAGCCCATAGGCACACAAAGCCCCCTGTGCAGAGGCTTGCATCTCACTTTTTGTGTTGTGTGTGTGTGTGTGTGCATACTCCCGATGAAAACATTTTGATGTAAAAACTCCGTTGTTCCTAGAGGCTTTCTTCTATGTTGTGAAAAATAGATTGTGCAATATAAAAAGCACTTACACTAACGGTCCACTTTAACTTGCCTAATAATGTTTTATTGAACTCATGAAGGCACGTTAATGTGCATAGTTGCTAGAACATTCTCAGCATCCATAGGGTTTTCTTCAAAGTACCATCCCTGTGGTTGAGAAATGTAATGAATAATATAACAGCTCTCTCCCTACCTTTCGGATCTGAGATTCAGCTAGTATACACTTATACAGGCGGGGTATGTAGTCTGAGTTACAACTTTCAGAGGGCAACATTTTCATTATTTGTAAGAGTGATTCCGATGTGATAGAAAGAAAAACACATGTTAAATTGAAAGGGAAAGAAGGGTGAAAGAATGACTGGAGAGAAGAAGATTGTAGTAATATGAAAATAGTTATCTTCCCATTTAAAAAAATATGATAAATCTAAAAATATTCTGCTATTGCAAATGTTATCTCAGCAAAGAAATTTGGTCTTCTGACACATCAGAAGAAAAATACCAATACCTCTTGTGGGATTATTACTTTTGTCTTGTGATAGACTAGTTTTAGGCTGAAATAGCTTTAAAAAATCACTTATTTAACATCATATATTTTATACTAAGTTCTTATTCTTTTGGCAATCCAGGCATGACAGCATATGCTCTCCAATTGTTTGGAGACTGAATGGCACGGTGTTGTTAATAGTGCACAGACACCTTCATTTAAACAACAGAGTAATAAATCTTCGGACTTTCTTGCCCATTTCCTAGCAAACAGAGGCTTTGAGCAATTGTATTTTAAATGTCCCAGATAAGGGTAGCTCTGTTGCTTCTATTCATAATGTCTGTATTTCAATTTAAAATTTATCTTTCTTTTAGGAATTCCTATTCTTAAGCTGGTTTTCAAACCCAATACAGTAACTTTATACATAGATCTAATTGTAATCAAATGTATGAAAACATCTCTTATTTCTTGTATTATAATTAAAAGCAGTTTATGGCATTTTCCTCATTCCATTCAGCTCAAAATCATGAAGCTCTACAAATGCTGAACATTATTTAGACGTTGCAACTGGTTTGGTTTCCCTACTTTATAAATGCTTTAGTATTCTCAGCATTGATACTGTACATATTCATTTAATATTTTCTAATATAAATGCTTGTGATAGCTCTATGAAATTGCTTTCTACCTTAGAGGTTGATCATGCAAATCTTCTCTGAAAATGAACACAAAAAAAGTAAATGATTATAACTGACCAAAATTCATCCAAAACACAAGGGGATGTTGGGAAAACAGCTAGTCAGAAGGTCACAGTACAAATATTTTCCAAATAAAATAGCTTCACCCATCTCACTGGGTGGGAAACTTGATAGGACTTTGAATTCCTAAGTGTTCTCTTTGTTCATACGGTAGATTAATTTGACCTAGGTTTCTAACTTACTGCCTGATTATTTTATTTTGTGAGTTGTAAAGTAGATAGGCTGAGTATAGAGTGAAAAATTATTCAGTGACAAAAGAATAACAGAAGTGTTAACTAGCAGAAGAATAGACTTTTTTTCAGTATTAGATATACCTAGGAAAATATGTTCAAATTATTACTTCTTGTTTGATGGGTAAGAAATTACCAGTTCTTAATTAATTAGTTAATTAATTGATATAAAAATAGGATGAATGTTACTGCTAAACAGGATGTTTTTCTGTGCATGAATTTAGGAGAGAGTGTCCTGCAGAATTCAACACTGGTACAAAAGAACTGTTTGTTACTAGGCACAACAAACAACTTAATGAGTTGTTAATATACTTTTATTTACTCTGACAGAGTTGAAATGACTTAGTATTATAGGCTGTATACTAACATTTTCAATACAAGAGATGTCAGAGTACTGCAATGATTCCACACTGGTTCTATGGGTTGTGAACCCCATAATGTTTCAGGCTGCAGACACAAAGAAATTGTGCAGCTGCATTCAGTTACATCTGCAAATGCAACTTACTGTAGAAAGGTGAATATTGAAACTAATTTCAAATTAATGTATTTGTCCACTTCCCATTGTCTTACAATACACCATTAAACAACAATAACTAGAATCTGTAGTATCTGATAACAGAAGAAATGAGATATGACTGATGTGTTGTACTGCAAACATTCCTACCAGTAGGAGCTTAAGCAGTAGGGAGTAGGAAAAAAGAAAAACACTCTAAACTTCACATCCTTGCATCTGTTACTTTGCATGAGGCCACTTGTTTGGAAAGTCTATTGAAACCAAGTTTTGTGATTCTTTTTTGAATCCAAACAAGAACTTTTCAAATAATCTTTACATTTTACGGTGACAAAGTGTTTTTGCACAGTGTAAAGATTTGGATAAAAGATCTTAATAGTAAGGTATCTTAACTTTTCAGTGATACCTTCCCACTGGTAAGGAAGAAGTTAGTTATTAAATCTAAAATAAAGTCTGAGGAGAGATCAAAAGATTGTTGAATACAAACTAGTAAATATTTTTAGGTACCTAGCAAATACCTCACTTCTACCTTATTTTCTCTTTGAATTTTGTGATGACTATACCAAACTTCAGGATCTACAGACTGGAACCTCTAAAATCCAGTTAAAACTATAGAGAACAGATACAGGCACTAGAGGGAGACATGACCATACGATCTTAACTTACGTATTAACATCATAATTAAACATTGTGAAAAATTGCTGCATAGAGCAAATGAAACACTATTTCTGAAGGAAGTCATTAGATACAAGTACTGAAAGGGCTTAATGTATGACTGGTAATAATTTTGAGAGCTCTAAAGAGCATTTGAAGATTCCCCCAAATTTAAATCAAATTACATATCAACTAGTGTTTTCACTACCATATCAGTAATTAGAAATATCCTTTCAAATTTACTACAAGACACTGTTTATAAACTCTAACACTTAATGAAAGAGCAAAGTAAAAGAGAACATATTATTACAAGGTCCTTTACAAGCTCACCCGTTTAAATCTGCCTGTATATGCATTTCTGTGTAAAGACTTATTTTGGGCCTAGGTACTATTTGAGAAGAGATACAGATGGTTGCTAGACAAATATATGACATTCTCTTTGAGATTTTTAGCATGGATGAGAACTTTTTATATTCTTTTGCAGAGTATATTTAGAGGTGAGAGGTTTTTAAATATGTTTATGATTTCATATAAAATGTCACCATCTGTTTATTTTTTATAAGGTTGTTTGGTAGAGAAAGTATAATAATGCATCTTATTATTACTGTAATTAGAACTATTTTTAGTCATTGAAGAGATCACTTTACAGCCAGATGTCTAACCTACTAATGTGTTAGACACATGGAACATTCATTGTTTATAAGAACCTAATCTTTATCTGGTAAAGCAATCAATTACGATCCAGACATCTTGTGACCTGTAACGGGAGATTGAAAGACACAATTTGTTTGTGCTAGCCATCTGTATAAAATCAGGATGTATGCACAAAGATATGTTCAGATCAGATATTCCCAGCCATATTCAGCAGTTTGGGGGTAATATGCTGCTTTCTCTGCTTTTTCTAATTCCATTGGCAGTGCAGATATGTGCATATAGAACTTCTTACACAACCTTTTAAAAACATAATGTGTTTATTTGACATCTTTAATACTTTTTACTGTAGTTACTCGATTTTTTTCAGGGTGACAAGAATATTTTTTGGTGATATATTACCCATGTTGTTGTTACATTTTTTTATATAAAACAATGGAAGCAACATTGCCTAATTAAAGAATGTGGTTTGGGAACTACATTCTTAAAGAGAAATTTAGTTCTTCCTGCTAGCTCTAACTTTGGATAAATTCTTAATAGGCTGTCAGAGAAGATCATAATACTTTGAGCTTCATTTCCAGGACATCAAGCTTTATTTTATCTTTTGATGATGCTAGTTTACCTCTTCCTGAGATAATATCCTTGAAAGCTTGAAAGTTATTATATATGGAAAGTAAATTATTTATTCATGTACCACACATTAGCTGTCACTCAGAAAAAAAAAAAGGAAAACAAAGAAAACAAAACAAGAAGGCTGCAGGGGGATGATAGAAAGATGTGCTTTTCCCATCTACAATGTTTGATTTTGTCTGTATGCATTTTGCTGTGCTCTAGTACTTTAGTTATAGGTGATACATTGCACTTCAGTTTGTTAGTCTATCATTATAGTATGAGAACATTTTTTTTCAACAAATAGGAAAAAAAAATTAATAGAGTCCCATTCTTACTCTGTCTCACCCCAATATGCAGTTCATATATTTCTACAATATGTATTTTTAATTATTCAATTACAAGACAAAAATAAGAACCATGAAGAAAGACTAAGAATGAGGTAAAACAGTTCAAAAGGCACTAAAAAAATCCATAGAAGAAAAGAATACAAGCTTTGTTGTATTTTATTAGAGATGAGGTCTGCATGATCAAGTTAAAAATCATATGAATTATTGTTAGGCTTTTGCATAGTTAGGAGTATTCCTGATGTTGTCTGTAAAACTTACAAAGAGCATAAATGTGACATCTACTTCATGTTCTTAGTACAAATGAACTTTTCCAAAAGATTCACTCTTTTCACCCAGAATATATATATATATATTTCAGATGAAATAGGAATATATTCCTATATATATATATATATTTAAAAAAATATATGCATGTTATTTCCAGCATCCTAGGTGTGCTGGGATATATGATCATTCATACACTTGTCCTGTACCCTGATGACCATTTTGTTATTTAGAAATTTTAACAGTGTCAGTAGGAGAAACCTTGTCACTGAGAACCTTTTCCCTTCATCAATGTCAGTCTTCTCACCTAGGATAGCAGTTCAAATTACTGCTCTGCATTATACAGAAAATGAGATTGAACCTATTGTTCCCCATCCAGGCAATTTCTCTCGTTCTGTGGTTTGGAGAGTCCTTTTTCTACTTTGTTAAAAAAGTCCTTCATCAACAGATGACCTCCAGTAGGAAACCAAATTCAGGAAAGTTTTTAATGAAAACACAACTGAAGTTATTTCCAGTCAGGCTGTATAACTATACCTTACTCTTTTGTTACCTTTCATTCTCAGATACTTATCAGCCTCTAATTGTCTTTTCATATGTTCCTAATTCATTACATGAGCTCAAATATCTACTTTGGGGTTCAGAATTTAACCACCATGCATTTGCATGAATCCTTTTATCTTGTGTTTTCCATATTATAAATTGTAATTCCCTAAATTTTCTTTATCAAATTATTCAACTGTCATAGAAAGCATCTCATATAATGCTTTCTGTACTAGTTCAAATATCATTCAATAAAATACATTTAATAGGAACCTATTTAGCATATATGGTAACAATTTACAGTTCTCAGTGGAAATAACTTCTATATCTTTGAAAGAAAATATCCTTCATCTTTGAAAGAGTGCATTTGCTGTAAATCGAATGCTATACATCTTCGAAAGAGCAGAGTTCAGTTGCTGGATTTTGCTCTGTTTATTTATTTATTTGTTTATTCTTTTTTTTTCTTCTTCTGAAAAGACATGAAAAATTCAAAACTTCTTTAACAAAGACATTCATTATACTGCTGATTAAAATAAATGAAAACAGTTCAACTGTGCTCTCTGAATTAGAAGCAACTTTTATAACACCATTAATTCTCCCAATGACTGTTTTTGCAGTAGGGTAAGTATCCTAATATGCCTGTGTCCCAGTATACTAGGACCTGAGTATTTTTTACCAGGAGTTGCATACACAGTGAAGTTATAAAGACCCTATTACAAACATCTCAAATGCAGTTGATTTATGCAATTATGGTTGCAATGTGCACTAACACAATGTTATTAACACTAACCTGCCCTATCAGCTTTGGGAAATTCTACTAGCATTGCAGATGTTTTGCCCTGATGCCTCTGAGCACTCACTGGTCGCTCAGGTGATTTGGGTTTAGTCTGTGGCTAACTAACTGGATCCAATATATTGCTTTATATGGTTAATATATACACCTTAACTTTATATACTTTAATGATTGGAAAGGTGTTTCATAGTAATTACAAACTTTCTTTCTCACTGAAATATAATTATTTATCATTTTAAATATCATTGAATTGGTGCTGGGAACCTTATGCAAACATAAACTGTTACTTTTAATATAGTTCATGCTACCTAGTTAACATGGTTCCCTTATACTTGCCTAATGTCAGGAAACCTTGGTGTTTAACTTGTTTTACAATATAGCTTGATGTGGGGTCAATTTAAAGTCACAAAGATTGGCCCAATTAGGTAGACTCTTGGAGGGATTACATGCATACTCTGCACACTTCTTAGCCAGAAGAAAATCACTTTGAAGTCTGAGATCCATGAAGCTGAAGACAAGCCAAATACAGTCTCTTGTATCTCTCTGACGTTGGATAAATTAGTTTTACTAAGACACTTTATAGCTTTATAGGGCTATTTTGGACAGTTGTTTTAAATGCAGCTAATCAGCTTGCACTTGCCTAAGCTGTTATTTGTGCCCGTTAGTGTTTTTTTGTTTGTTTGTTTGTTTGTTTTTAAAACTGGTTAAAGATCAGGCCATATATCACATTCAGGGAATTGAATTAAGTAATCTAGGTATAATGAAGAGGTGTTTCTTACACATACATTGAGTAGAGCTGTTGTGAACTTACTCAAATCAGAACCTTCACTAATGTCTCTGCTTTTAGACACAGTGCCTTCATAATTATATGGCAAGTTAATAAATTCAGAGCAAATCTTTAGAAGACAAGATAAATGAAGACCATAGTAAGGGACATTTTTTTCATAGAATTCCAACTTCCATGAACAAAATTTTGGGGTCTTTAAAATTAGCATTTAAATATTTTCTAGCTAAGAACTATCTTAAACTGCAATAGGTTTGTTTTAAGAACAAAAAGTCAAAAGCTGAATATTCAGCTTTGGGATTTGTAACTGGTGAGTTAGCATTGAAATTCTTTACGTGTAATTTCCATCTTCAGGTATGTTAAAACAAAGATAGGTCTTCCAAAATTATGAGAATAACTTAAAAATCAAGTCTTTCAATGTTCTGTTTATCCATGTTGATTTTTAACTATTAAGAATCATGCTTTAACACGGTAATAGCTATGAGGGTTAAAATGGGTTACTTTTTAAAAGGACGATTTTCTCATTTTTCTTATTGAAGGAGTTACAAATTGTTTCAAGATGGATAACACTCTCTGTCCCTACTGCTGTTTCAGATGTCCTTTTGAAAATCTGTAACATATTGTTTTTAAGCATAGTGAGGAAAAAAGGAGCTTGTGTTTACTTCTTGCAGTTCAGTGCCAAATCTATCAGGTCATGCATTTGTTTGAGAATACAAGGTAAATTGAATGTTGAACAGAAAACTCGTGGACAAGCCAAATTCAATTGTTGAGTGACAGTACATTTCTGTGACTATAATGGAATTACATAACAGACAAAATTTGTGTTTAGAAATGTGAGGGTTGAGGTATAAGATCAGATTGCTTGTCTATACTATAGTGGTGTCCTAAAGGGATGCTATAGTAAGGAGCAACTGGTAAGGACAATTTCATCTGAAGTTATCACTTAGCTATCAAGGTTAGATACTTCATTTTCCCTGTTTGTTTATTTTTTTTTCTGTTTTTTTTGTTTGTTTGTTTGTTTTGTTTTGTTTTGTAATGGGTGACTTGTGAAACTTTGTTTCCAAAAAGAAATTAGACAAAGGGAAATTATTATAACATTTAAAAATAATAATTGCTGTTATCTGATATCATTGGCCTTCTGCAATGCCAATTTAGTTTATCTAGCCAGAAGAAACTCATCTATTTAAAACATGTATTCACTATTTCAACCAGACAGACAAAGAACAATATTTTATCTAGAAATCCTACTGGGAGCTCATACTGGCATTGATGAGCCATTAGCAATAGTTTAGCGGTGGATACACTTGGGCCTTCTCATCAAAGTGGAAATCAGGACTTGGACAGAAGAATATTTACACAGCTAAGTGGTAGTACACCTTTTGTTTCTCAACAGACAGAAGACTCTTGCCACAAAAGAATGTGAAACTAGCTTGTAAAATATAAAGTTCAAAGTAATTAGGAGTAGGATCTAGTGGTGGTAAAAGGCAATTTTTCTCCACTGACAGTATTTAGTGTTTCTTTCACGTCAAAATATTGTGGCTGTAGATGTCCCAGATGTTTGTATGCCATATAATTTATATGCTACATAGTTTGTCATGTCACAGGATAAATTGAAATATTAGTTGCATATTTCTAGCTCTTCCCTAATTAAGGTTTTTGCATTTCTTCTATACATGAGAAATATCAGCTGGACGGTGTAATTTCAATCTTTTGAGTTTTGGTTTTGAAAAAAAAAAAGTACAGTTTTTGGAATGCATACAGTAATGTAGTCTCTTATATTTCATGTCAATCTCTACAGTTTTTGTCACCGTGAGCTCCTCCACAGGACCTTTACCTCTAATTCCTTACTGCTAAAACCATGTAAAAATAAGGATACCCAACACCTTTAAAATATTTCATCTAAAAGCTCAGCTGAGAAGTGTTGTCAGGAGTATTTTACTGGATTCTGTGTAGCAGTTGGGGAAAAGGAGGGGTTGTTTTTTCATTTGCTTTTTTTGGAGAGGATTATTCTTTTGATAATGAAAGAAATATGTTCTGTTTTCAGTCACATTTTTATAAATCAAGAGCTATTCCATTGTTTTAGTCAACTGGATTTAATCCAGTGAGAAGATGTTAAGTGTATTTTTAGTTCATTCTGAACCATACTGTTTTATTTTGTGTGGTTTCGTGTATGTAAGAGACTTTGTAAAACAAGTATCGAATGAATAAACTAGAATAGAATTATATATATATATTCTATATAATAGAATATCCCTTTAGAGTTTCTGCTTTGTTGCAAATTGTCTTGAAAACTAGATTATTCTGTGTACTATAGAAAATGCTTAAATTGTTTCCATAACTTTGCAAGAAGAGGTAGGTGTTAAAATTTTTAAGGAGTGGAAATAATACAGATCACTGAAAAGTAAATCACTGAATTGAAGGAACCTGCATCTGCCACGATGTTTCTAGTTGATAGTGTGATTACAATTTCTGTACCCCCAGACATTTTAAATTATGCTAGAGTAGGAAGGTGATTTTTGTTTATGTATTTGATTGTTAGTTCTCTTTCCTTTTTTTTTTGTTTGTTTGTTTGTTCATTTGTTTTTACATTTGGACTAGAGTGAAAAGACTTTTCCAAGTGAATTCAGTTTATGCTTTAGTAACTTTGGCATCAGGTATAGATTGTTCCATTTATATTGTTTTTCAGTATAGAGTTGTGGCATATTACATTCTTTAACAGCCTTAAAATAAACAATGCTTATGTTTTCTTCTATATAAATCAATACAAAGATGCTGAGAATCTTTGGCAGTCCTTCTTGAGTGATATCATCTTTTCAATGTTGATCTATACAGCATCTGCCATTCATTATGAGCCTGACCAACTGAGCTAATAGAGTCTTATTGACTTTGATGGATCGTGAGCTCTGGGTTGTCAAGTAGGAACAAACACTCCAACTCTCAAATTCTCTTAAGCATTTATAGTTTAAAATCTGGTGGATCACGACATTGACAGCTGAATCAAGTAACAAAGATTTATCTGCTAATTTCTGTTAACTTTTGATAAAACAGATCTAAAAGTTATAAATGTAGGACCTTAAACAGTTAACAGAAATAAAATGTCTTTAAGAATAAGAATCTGAAGCATTTCAAAGAAAATTCATTCACAATACAGCACTAAATAAAGAACCTGTAAGATAATCAGATTTGTCTTATCTTTGCATATTTTGTAATACATGTATATATTTTTCAGTTAATCGAAAAATCACATTGGTAGACTGGTGTCTGAAAAATGTTGCAAAACTTATTTTGAAGTTCTATTCCCCAAATCCCTATTATTTGGTGTTAGATGACTGTTCAGATTTTCTGAAATTTAACAAAGGCAGATACTTGCTTAGAGTTCTTAAGACTTTAGCCAAAAAACACATTTCATCACTATGGTTGCAAAAAACAAATACCCACTATTGCAATGTATCTAATAAGCACATAGGAGTTAATTGACATGAAAGGATTTGCTCTCTGATACTAGGTTAAAAACTGAATTCCTGAAGGAGAGAGAGTGCAAGTAGAGTGAACCGATTAGATCAAATCTCACATATAAAATTTTATTCTTTGTGTAGGTTTGTTTTTGATCAGCTTTGACATATTCTTTTAAGAGAAAAGTCTGCTCCTAGCCCCTGCTTTGAGTAAATGATGTGCTTGTACAATGGCAGATGATCTGTTTCATATCTATTCTAACTGGCATAATCATTACATTCTTTGTGTACCGTGCCTCTAAACAGAAAAGGAAGACATATATGGTAGAGTAAGAAGTCCTGATCTGTAATCCAAGTGTTTAAAAATATCATGAGAGAATTGCTGGGGTGGTAGAGGAGCAGAGGTTAATCTGGTAGTTTGAAAAATATTACAGTAGAATTGTTAATGTTGCAAGGCCAAGAATTAGAAGATTAACAGTTGGGTTTCCCATGCAACTTCAGTGGAGCTGCACACACATTACGATACAGATTTTAATTACAGCAACTTGTGCTTGTTTTCCTGAAAAATAGTCTCAAATCTCATTTAGTACACAAATAATCAATATTTATTTAAAAATTTTCATTAAAAGTGGTCCAGTGCTTTATTTGCTAAGTTTGTTCAAATCCCACTTGAGGAAGGCATCATATGTTTCTCCATGGACTTTCAGATTTCCTATTCCCTTACAGTAGTTGAATGTTACACAAGCACTCGTGCATTTATTTGAAATGTAGGCTGCGTGACTTGAGACGGTGTTGCTGTTCCTGTGTTATTGGAATTGAGTTGCAGAATCATGTTACAGAATCACAGTAAAGTACCCGCTATCACTTGTTGCCAAATTAGAAACATCAGAGACCTAAATAAGCAATGTATGTATTTTATATTTATATATTTTTATATTTATATATATTATATATATTATATACATATATATTTGTTATATATATATATTTATATATATTTATAATAATGTATTTTATTATTCTCTCTCTTTCTATAAGCCAAAATTACTTCTTAAACTTAGTTTTGTTCAAAGTTACTTTGTCTGAAGCCACTTTGCCCTTCCAAAGGACCAGGCTGTCCTTGTTTGAACTAGGATAGAGTTAATTTTCTTCCTAGTATCTGATATGGTGCCGTGTTTTGGATTTAGGATGAGAATAATGCTGATAACACACGGATGTTTTAGTTGTTGCAGAGCAGTGTTCACACAGAGCCAAGGCCTTTCCAGCTCTTCACATTGTCCTTCCAGTGAGTGGGCTGGGGGCACACCAGGAGCTGAGAGGGGACACAGCCAGGACAGCTGGCCCAGGCTGTCCAAAGGGATGTCCCACACCATGTGGTGGCATGTTGAACAGTAAAGCTGGGGGAGTTGGCAGAGGGGCTGCTTGGTGTTTAGCAGAGGGGCTTGGTGTTAGTGAGCAATTGCATTGTGCATCACTTGTTTTATATATTCTTTTATTGTTGTTGTTGTTATTTTTCTTTCCTGTTCTGTCCTGTTAAACTGTCTTTATCTCAATTCATTTCAGGAGAATTCATATTTCAGTAAATGGCTGCCAGCATTTTCCAGGGGCTGTTCTCTTTTTTCATATTTTTAGTGCCATTACATTATGCTTTAGACAAATTTAAGTCCATGTATTTTTAAATTTAATACTTGTTTTTCAGAAAGACTAAGCAGACATTTAGATGAGACATTACATTTATTTTCTGGTTGCTGGAATCATCTTCTGTGAACACCTGATTCTACTTCCACCCATTGAAAATGACTATTTCTGTTGATGTTTGTGAACCCTTGCCTTTACATAAGACTTGATGTGTAGATAAGATGAAATTTAGACTTTTTAATGAGAGAAGCATCCCTTGGCACATCTGAAAACTGGTTATTTTTAAACAAATATGGTTTAAATAAGGCTACACTGGTTGAAAAATTAGAGGTAGAATCAACTGCATAATGAGTATGAAATACCTATTCAAATAATATAAGGTTAATGAAAGCCTGCTATAAGAAGCAAGGACATAATGCATGCAGCATGTGTAATGAGCTTTGAGATAAGTAAACTTTCTTACAAAATTATGCTTCTACACTCAGCGCAAGGCCAGAGCTACTGTGTTCAGAAGGCATAATTCTCTTTTTGAACATTGACAAACTGAACTAACTGTCTATTTCTAGAAGCAGAGTATGAGATATTCCTTCCAATTTATGGCACAGATAAATGTGCCAAAGACAGTCCATCTTCCCTATTAGGGTATGTCTTTGCATATGAAGGACAAAATCGGTGCTCTGTCTGCAGCTCATGGCATGGAAGTTCTGCATGGCTTTTTTTTTTAATTGTTATTTTTACATCTACTCTGCAGAAAAGTGTACCAGAAGATGCAGAGAATAATATGAAGAATTTGGTCGATTTACTAATGTTTCTTTTTTCAACTTAATAATGTAAAAAGGGGAACGATGAAGGTCATGACATACAATTGAACCCTGGATAGCAGGAATATGGAGATGTGGGGTGATTTAGCATTAAGATGGTATAGTTTGTGGTAGCAAGGCAGAATACAGATAGCACATGAAGGAAGATGACTGAATAGCAGCTAATGTTCAGTAAAAATAATTTCCCATATCTTCATAGTGTTCAAGTATCAAGATAAAATTTTAAAACACAGCTGTATTCCATCCTACCTTCAGCTCTGTCTTTTTCCTTTTTAAAGCCAATCAGTTCTTGCTTTGAAGAGAAGCTTAGCAGTCAAGCATATGAATAGTCCATGCAAGCCTTCAGTCTTCCTCATTCCTCTTCTGCTATAGTGTCATTTTATAATTACCTTCACTACAAAACATCTCAGTGTCTTGTAGACAGAATTTATTTAAGAATAGAGTAGGAGCATACTGTTTGCCCTGTTTCTAACCAGTTCATAATACCTGGGATGAAAAAAGGTTGATCCAGTATGCTTTGTCTTGGATGTAAAGCACAATGTGTTTCCACCTTTCTCACCTAAATCTGATAATAGTCTTGTAGTACCGTCTTACTCAATATAAACTGCCATTATCTGTAACATATTGGCTGAATAGTGCAATCCAAATCACACCAGTGAGAACTATGGCATAGAAAATAAGCTAGTGAGAATAAAATCCATTTACAAAACAGAACTCTGAGGAAGTTACAAGAAAATTAAGTGCCTGAAAAACAAATTTTTAGAAACCTCTCTGCCTTCAAGAAAATTAATGATAAAGTATGGAAAATTATATGTAATATTTGTTTGCTGAAGAAATGTCATTGTTGAAGAAAATTACTTCAGTGTTCTGCTTAGGGGAAAATTATCTATTACACATTTAGGTGGCAGAACTCCCATAGTGAATTAGGAGTTCAAAATTAGGAGCGAATAGGCCATTTGACTGTTTCTAATCAAAGGTGATTAACTTGTAGGAATGCTTTTTCTTTTGAGATTATGACCTCTGCTGCTGAGAACATCATTTCTGAAGACCACAAATAAGTCCCTTGTTAAGGACATAAGAAAGTGAATAACCAGGCAAACATTCATAATGTACAGTCAGTTGTGGAGTACTCCTTAGAAAATTAGGCCTCAAGGGTCTAATTAAAGCAATCTGTGAAAGCCCTTTGCTTAGAGCTGATGGAATTCTATGGAAGAATTCCAAAATGGTTCAGCACTGACTCTAAATCACATATTAAAGAACTGCTCTGGATACTGCATTTAGTGTTAATAACACCCAAGTAGAGGTCAAATCTGAAAAAAAAAAAAGTCAAATGTTTTATCCACATTATCTCAATGTACTATTTTAGGAATGTAAACACTTCTTTATTGCTATATTGAAAGATGTTGGCATAAGAGTTTGCTTTTTCTTTAAAATATAGCAAAGGACTTTGTTGATAACTTGGAGGAACATCAGAAATAAAATTTAAATATATAAATATTAAATGAATTTATTGAATGAAGAGATATAATACATGTGTAGAAGGATAAGCTTGTCTCGAATTCCTTAACCTAAAAGGATTGCATCTAAGTATGAAAGTGTTGTTAATCTCAATGCCTCTTCCATTTTAGTTTCTCTATAGCAAAACAAAATAATTCCAGTTAACTCCAAACCTTCCCAATCAGTTTCAGTTAAGATTGACCTTTATTTGTTTGTTTTTTCTTAATGTGAGAAATTGCAATGTGGATGTAGATATATCACTGAACATCAAAAGCTTAACAAGCTGCTGTCATCTCTGTTAATCCTGTTTCGCTACTGATGTCATGTATGAAAGTCAGGACCAACACCAACTGAAGACAGCCCACATAAAGAGTCCACATAAATTTTGCAGAGAGAGCAGACTTCTTGTACTGGTTCTTAAAAATAAATAAATAAATAACAATTTTCAGGGATGTTTGGAAAGTGATGGTGAGAGATTATGAAAAGATGCATTATTCTCAGGCAGCCATGAACTGCCAAACCTATAATAGACATTGGCCATAGAAGAAGGTAAAGACCAGGAAAATATAGTTTATTTTCATGGATAAGTGGGTGAAACAACAGACTGCTTCTTGGATGATAGACTAGCTGAGAAAGTCTGAACCAGTAACACCCAACCGTCAGTATCCTTAAGGGCAGGTGACTCCAGCAACAAACTGTGTTTGCTGTGCTACCATTATGTTCTCCCTTGCATTTGAAGAGAATTGAGTGTTTGCCTGAATAAGGCTACTACAGCCGCTGGCTCTCTGAATGGAAAGACTATGCTTAATAAATCTAGTTTGGGCTATTTCAGACTCCAATAATGAAAGTCTTTGTTCTCTGTTTTTAATTGACTGGCTTTCCAAAGTCTTTTATTTTTTACTTCAAAATGTATGATTAGATCATTAAGAGGATTAACTGTCAAACATTATAGAATAAGTGGTAGATTATAGGGTCTGCAAACAGGTTTCTCCTAATTTGTAATTTGCCAAAATTACAGCCCCAGCTTTGTGAATTCCCCTGTGTTACTAGCTAGGCCATCTTTCAAGGCATGGAAGCAGCAAGAGAGAAACAGTCATACTGCTGCCCTACCTGGATTGGCTGTTTGGCTTTTAAGGGTGAATAAGAGTAACCTTCCTAGAAGTACAGTCTTCTTAAGCTCCAAGGAAGAATAGGAAATCTCTCTGAAGAACAGTAACTCATGGATTGATTGTCTTGTTTCAGCTAATCTGTTTTAAATACATAACTGGGACATATTTGGATTTATTTTATCATAACTGTGTATGGTAAAATGGTAAAGTTTATATCAAAGATATTGTTAGAAAATCTTTAACCAGATATTGACCATTTACTCATTCCCATCCACCCCCTCCCCCCAGGTGAAATACTTGTCATCCCTGTCAGTTGAGGAATTGTTGCATACTTCTCTTTGCATATGCAGATATTTAATTTGAAGCTTGAGATACATGGAAAGGAAACGTTTCTATTTCTAGTCTATAAACGCCTGGAAATGAACCCATTTGCAAACAACTTAATTTAGCTTTATTTATACAATTATAAAGGTTAACAACTGTGGTAGCTTATTGTTTTGATGCTTGTAGTTCTTTCAAAAATCACTCTAAGCTTACTTTTGCCAAAATAATCAAGTTTTGTCATTAAAATTTTGTAGTGTGAAGAGATAAGGGAAAGTAAACAGAAGATATTTAGTATTGATGAGAAGTCTCTGCTGATAAAGCAATATGCTTCTTATCTATTGATTTAAAAGATCAAATGAGGTACTCAAGTTACATTTCTGTTTTGGTTAAGTGAGGTCAAATAACCTTCACCTCTGTTCTCTCACCTTACAATTTCTGAATGATTGTGATAAATTAGTTGTTGATAGAGATCAGTCTTACTGAAACTATAACTTGAAATCTTTCAGAACAAATGTAGATAATTTTGTCAGTATTGCTTACTGAGTGCAAGTGAAAAAGAGAAGCAGTCATGTAAATACTGTGTACAAATCATCCAAAAATTGAATTGCCTGTAGTCAGACTAAAGCCTAGTACTCCCTCACTCAATACAATACATCACAATTTCCAGTGAATTTCCAAGCATTATTGAAGCTGAGATGAAGAATTATTATTACTCAACACCTACTCAGAGCTCTGTCCAGCAAATACTACTGCACATGAGAAATATTTGAATTGGTTTAACTGATAACACTCTGGAATGTCTTCCCAAGAGGATTTCTGTGGTGTAATGCTGTGTGTTGTACCACTTCTCTTTTAGTCACCTGCTCTGCAACGCAGGCCACAATAAGTTAGATGCTGAGCCTGCTTCCTTGATGTGAACAAAATTAGATGTCCCAAAGTAGAATCAGTCCATCTTGGACAGCCAAGTTACTGAACACAACATAAATATGCCCAGGTCAGACCTCTTTACTTGAGCAGATATCCTATCCAAAGTATAGATTAAGCTCTAAGATGATTTAAGCGCCTCCCACAATGTGGGAGTCACAGGATGCGATTTTCTTCTTTTAATAAGTGATCATGCACTTCCTTTCACGCAGAATGACTCAGAATTTTTATATAAACAGGTAGTGGAGTTACTACAGGCAAGCTCATTTTCACATAGGTGATATTTTCTCCTTTTATCCTGGTGATTAGAGATCTCATCAAATTGACCTAGGTTCAATTATTTCCCCTTAATAAGTGGAGTAATGTGTAGAGAAGAGTTCAGATTCCTTAAATTTCTACCTTTTTCAAGAGCATCCTGTTCACGTGGATCTATACGGTAGTAATTCTCCTGTGAATGTTGTGCAGCTACAAAGAATTAAAGATTCATCAAAACAAAATAGAATGAAAATGATTAGGATTCTCTAGTCTAATTTCAAATTATTTGTTTGTGTCCTGGTTCCTGGTCCAAGAATCCATGTCCAGGAGAGTAGCTCTCTTCCTACAAAGCTTTACAACCCATGTCACCCAAAGATCAGTGACTAGCCAGTGTAAGATAGGCAAATCCACTTTCAGGAAAAGAGGTGATTAAAGTCTCCAAAACCATCTTCTAAATTCTCCTCCTTTAAATAGTATGAGTTGATGAAACTTCCACAGAGGTAGCCATCACTATATAAGCCACATAGGTTACTATTCCATTATCGTCCAAGTCTTGGTGGATATCAGTGAAAACTGATGGATTTCCTAGCAGGCTTCTTGCAAAACTTTATTTCTGGCACTATTAATCCTGATGTGCAGAAGGGAATACTGCAACATTAGCCTGATGAGCAGAGCATTCTATTCTGGGAGGTGGGATTTTCAAGTATACACATCTTTCCGTCATAGCTGGTGATGGTGGCGCTTTGTAGTCTGTGGAGCATACCAATTCTGGGAGTAGAAGTGAAAAGGTAACACTACTTACAAAAAAAAAAAAAAAATGATATCCAGAAATCCAGAACTGTGTTTTCTGAGAGATTCAGTCTTGTTGTCTTTTGTTAAGGAAACTCAGAATACACATACAGTGCTGGGTACTTTAGGTGACATGGCATAACAGCTCTTGGATCCTGCCCTGTCCTGGAGCAAGGTTTAAACTTGAAACTGTGACAGTTTAGGACAGGTATGAAAATCTAAATGATGGAGAATACAGGCTGAATGTGCCCTTATTTTCCTATAGCCCATAAAGTTTTTGAAATAAGCATAATATAATTACACATTAAAAAAAAAAAAAAAAGAGGAGCTTAATTCTGCATTTAAAACAGATTGAACAACAGGCAATAAATAAGCCTTATTTATTATGCATATAACATTGGCAATAAAAAAAAAAGCATAATTAGAACTTTTCTTTAAAAATTAGCCACTGATAGAAGTTGTGTTGGAAAAAAATAGCAGGTAAATTAAAGATTATCATACATTAATGTACAAATGGAAGAATTTAGTACTCAAATTTTGTAATATCTGAGTGTCTAAGTTACTTTTTATTTTAACATGCTCTTAATGTATTTTGGGCATGTGGGATATACTAGATTCATTAGTCATGCTAATTATTATTTGGCAATAAAGTACAGAGCATGAGGTAGGTTTTTCTGACCATCTTGACTGAAATACCCACACCACTGCTCATGTGACGGAAAAGCCTTATGTTGCTGCATCCCAGATTAAAAAAAAAAAAAAAAAAAAAAAAAAAGAGAGAAGAGAGAGAGAGAATTTGCAGGAATGGAAAACAATTGTTTATACCCAAAGTAAAGGAATTATATCAAAGTATTATGTTCTGTAGTGTACAGTTTTTGACAGCTTTTATAAAACCAACAATATTAAATTAAGGCACTCATATAAACTTCATAATTTCTATGCCAACAATATAAATTCATGTGAAAAGATTTTCCTGGATAAATAATTAAATCTGTTATACTGCCCTGCCTTTTATGGATCATACTGCAACTTACCAATACATGATGAGTAAAATGACAGAGGAGCATTGAAAGTCAGGTTGTGGATGTTGAGAATAAATGAATTCATACAATCGTAGAATCATAAAAGGGTTTGGGTTGGAAGCGACATTAGAGGTCATCTAGTTCAAAACCCCTGCCATGAGCAGGGACACCTCCCACTCGACCAAGTTGCCCAAAGCCCCATCCAGCCTGGCCTTGAGCACCTCCAGAGATGGGGCATCCACAACCTCTCTGGGCAACCTGTTCCAGTGCCTCACCACCCTGCGAATTTCTTTCTAATATCTAATCTAAAGCTCCCCTGTTTTAGTTTAAAGCCATTATTCCTTGTCCTATCACTACAATCCCTGATAAAGAAACCCTCCCCAATGTTCTTGTAGGCCCCTATAGGCACTGGCTGACCACTATAAGGTCTCCCTGGAGACCTTATAGATTATCTCTGAAAATCTTATCTCTGAATTTTTCTCCTCTTCTTTTTTTTTTTTTTAATTTGATTCTAAAAGGTGATTCAGCTGTAAATCAAAATGTAAACTTCTGTTAATGTCCTCTAAAAATTAATCTTACTTAATTGAAGCAAACAGTTATTAAACTGCTTTCTAAGTGAAAAATTTAACTTTTTTTTTGAGAAATACATTTAAAGAATGAAAGTATTCAGAGAAGATGGAGGAGAATTATTGAGACTGTATGATAAGAAAGGTGGAAAGATAAGACAGTAGAATTACTTGAAAACTTTATATCTTATTTGTTTGCAAGTATGTGTAGTATCAAAGCATTTTGTTTGTTGGTATTTCATTATTTTGTTCTCGCTTCTTTAAAAGCACTTCAAAGCTTTGACAAAGTACATACAGTTTGTTTTTCAAATCTGTTTGATGGTAATGCTTTCTCTTTTTGTAATATTTCAGATGAAGAACTTGTTGGATAGAAGTAATCAAGATAAATTTGTTGTTTGATCTAAATGATCTTTTGTTCTTTTAAAAAAACCCTTTTTGCAAATTTAAGGAATTAACATGTAGTTAAATAAGAGATCTGAATTTAATATAAATTGTAACCGTCTGTCGAAGCAAAACTAGCATTATGAAACAAAGTTCCTACATACATTTTTTTTCCCTCAAGATACTAACTGGAGAACATCATGTGGGTTCTTTATAATGGAAAATTCAAACAGGTGCAATAGCTTGAAGTTCCTGCCCTCTGTATTAAGATTCTCCGTAGTTCAGAGTTCTAAATTTGAGTTGCTCATGGATTATGTTATAATAGAAATAATGATGTATAGCAATTTTTGCCATAAGTGTGAAATCTTATAGAACTCAATAAGAAAGAATGTATTGATACAGTAGCAATAAAATTAGCATTTAATCATTTACATGAGGGGCACTGCTAAAAGTGCCATTCATGAAAGCTCTTAAATTTCTGTCTACTTTCAGCACACAGATCTTACTTTCATTAACACAGTGGAAGAAAGGGTTTTGAGAATGATGTTTACAAAAGACACACCAGACATGCTGTATAAAATTAAATCTGCTGACAATTTCATGCATGCAACAGAATTAATTCTCTTGTAAAATCCTTTAAGCAAGAAATATTTACTTGGATGGTGTAAAGCACATGCATACATCTAGTTTTGAATGTCTGGAATTAAATGAGAATTGGAATCAGTTCTAGTGAGAAAGATTGCCACATGAATTTAGGAATATTTTTCTTGCCTTTCATTATCCCAAGTCAATAACTTTTAAACTGTATAGTGATTTGCTACATTTGACTTTCCTTTACCTTCTGTTTTAAGGTAACATGAATTCCACTGCATAGCTAAGGGAAGAAATTGACTTATGGAATACAAATTAAAAAATGATATGTCAGACATAAAAGAGGAATCAGGCATATGTCACTTGTCACCTGCTGGACTGTGGTTTATAATTCAGGTACAGCTCATAACATAAGGAAGATCAATACTATATCTGACAGTTTTTCAGCACCATTTTTAATCAACAACATATTTGTTTGTAATATCAGTTATGAGGTGAACCATACCAAACTGATCAAGAGCACTTCAGCATCCATGTCACACTTTCTATACTATTTCCAAGCAATAAATCATAAAAGGTCTTTTAAGAGCTGCTTTAGTGTGCAATCATTTCCTACAGCTTTTTTTTTTCTTTCAATATTATAATTGATCAGATATTAAATAAAAATCTCAGAAAAGGTACATCAAATTAAAACTTTTCACAATACCTTTATTTGCATCTGAGAATTGGTGTTTCCAAATGATTTTCAAAGTCTCAAATTTTATCTCAGTCAAAAAATTACATTCCACGCAGTTGTTAAATCCCAGTTACATTCAGTTCAACATCATGTATTGCTGTATTTCTTGGCTAATTCTTGAACTTTACTCGACACTTTTGCTTCATATTTTATTTCAAATACAGTTGCCATCACCAATTCTGACATATGTATGAAACCTACTACTCTTTTTAGACTCGAATCTACATCTACTCTTTATGCATGCTGTAACATCAGCATTAGTGTATTATGACAGAAAGTGAACTGCTTAGTTTTCTCTTGAGCCCTCATCCACCCTCCTTCCTTCATTAGGAAAAGTAACTCTTCTGAACACTCCTCTTCTGAAACTGTCATCTCAGTATTTTGCTTGAATATCTACCCTTTGGATTCACATAGGAATGTTATTTCCTTTACAAGGTCAGGTTACGTCCTTTGTAAAGAAAATGTGTGACTCCTCTGATAGTTTCCTGCTGCCAAAACGTCTGGTTAGCAATCAATTAATTCCTACTGGAGTGTATTCTCTATTTTGCCCGCTACCATGTTACTTGATCTCCAAACAGCACAAAATATTTGCAACCATACTCTTACTTCTTGAAGCTTATTGATATTTGACAACATCTTTAGGACAGCTCTTACTGAATACAAACATCTTGCCAGCTGTTGAATAGAAATCTGTATTTCTTATCTTAAAGTTAAAATATGTCGTCTTCATCATTTTTCTATGTATCTCTTGTGTCCAGCTTTTGACAGTGGTTGCATTTTCAAACTTATGAAAATTCAGCCATTCTTGTTTTCAACATCATTCATGTTGTCTATATGAAATTAACACTATAATTTGTAATTGCTGAGACTTTTCTGAGTATGTGTTACTTACTGCAGTATCTAGGCAACTTACAGTTTGAAGAAACTGAGACAGAATATTTCATTACAGTATTACAATTTGTTTTGGCAAAAACTGATTTTTTACATTGTGTGTAGGGCAATACAAAAATGCCATTATCTCAAAATACTGTTTAGTTAACCTGAAAAACAAATCAAGTAACTCTTACTCAACATCTCATCAAAACTGGCTTGTCTAGAAATTGCGGGAATAGTTACTTGGTCTCCAGGACATAGGTTTGGCAGTCAAGGTCTAACTTCTGTTCTGGTTCATCTTTAAACTATGTTTTGGTCCTTAGAAACCCTTTGTACTTTTTTTTTTTTTTCTCCATCTGTAAAGTGAGGATAAACATAACCTTTTCTGTAAAATGTCACATGGTCTACAGATGGAAAGTGATTCATAAAAGCTACATAACTGCTAGTTGGATTGTGTATAACCAAACATGTTATTTTATACTCTGCTTCATGCATTCCTGCACTTGAGGTAACAGCAACAACTCCCCTACATAATAGTCACATCTGCAGGACAGGAGAAGTCTCACAACCTTTCTTCTCATTTTTGGCAAGATAGGGGTAGAAGTTCATGGCAAAAGCAAGAGTACAGGCTGGAGGGCAGTGTGTGCTGGAAGCAAAAAAAATGTGTCGCATGATCAGTGGTCTCCCAGAGATCCCAGAAGGCCTTGGCAGAGCGTAGGTCATAGATCCCTGGCAAGATTTCACAATACAGAGCAGAAGCTGCAGAAATCACTGCCGTCTGTTGACATTAAATTATATTTTTCTTTGGTACAGGTTTTCCTGTGAGAGAACACTGAATTAAGAGAGTCTAATTCCAACTCATTTTTTCACCAGTGTATTAGAGCTTCTGTAGCATGCGGTTGAGCATCCTGCCTTTGTTGTTGGCCTCACAAGCATGGGTGCAGGCTCCCGTTTTCCTTACAATAGCTAGTAGGTAGAGCACAGGGACCTAACTAGCCATAGTGTTCTGATGACTTACATGCTACAAATCTTTTCACTTCCATTTTTTGAACCTTTCTGCATGTTTTTCTTCAATGTATTCATATAGGTATCCTTAAGTTAGTGAAATGTAAGCACTGAGCAGTGAAATGACACTTTATTTATTTATTTATTGACATATTATGACTTGATTGCTGAAAATCAGGCCTATTTTCTTTGACAAGGTAGTTGGGCAGAATTTGCAAATTACAAGTTTTTACTGTACATAGCTCAGTACAGCTACATTTTCTTTTCTAGTCATTAAATGTGCCAGTCTGTTTTAAAGTAGTTTAGCATTTTAGGTAATAATTAGACCTCTGAAGTCCAATTAACTAAAACTTAGAAGTTAGCATAGTTTTAAATGCTTAGGTGGCTTTGGTCCCAAATTCTGTCATTCATATGCAGAATTCACATCCACATCCACTGAAACAATAAAATGATATGCAAATATTAAGGCAGAATTTAACACCAAAGGAATGCGATGCTTAGCTTTTGGATTCAGAGCTTTAAAATATTTGTAGCTTTTAAATGCTTCAGAAAAATCATGAAGTAAGATTTGAAA
Organism: Anser anser; assembly: GCF_964211835.1. NCBI lineage: Eukaryota > Metazoa > Chordata > Aves > Anseriformes > Anatidae > Anser > Anser anser. Next base: position 24,070,489 of record NC_139724.1, read on the forward strand.
TAAACTTCCTATTAGTAAATTCCAAAACAGAAAAGACCATTTCTCTCAACATTGAGTGTATCTAGGACTCTTCCACTTGTAACTAACATATTCTTAACAGAAGCACGACTCTCTATTAAGGCATAAAAGGTAGATATATGGCTCTTCTTTTTTCTTAATCATACCTTAGGCACAATCACCAGTAATCCTTTCATTCCTAACTGGGATTTTGTGGGGAATGTGGGAACTGAGTTGACTGCCAATGTTACTACATTTGGGAATGTCGTGTCATTACAACAAATCTGTCTGGAGTTGTCTTTCAGAAATTCTTGTGGTCTACTTAAGAAAATCAGAGCTGTACAAAAAAAGCTCAGCTCAATGCCTCAGATGAGGTACCTAAAACCTTAAAATAGCTTCCTTATTCAGACCTTTCTTTTCTTGTGCTTACTGAGGTACTGAAGGCTCACTTTGACCAAAATGTCGGCATATGCCTGTGATGACACTGCTGTGATTGTTCCCAATGTCTTCCTGTTATGATTCTTCAGTAGAATATTTCAGGAGAATGTCTAAGTCAGAAGACAAGGGTTTACGGTGCTTTTTCCATTTTATGATAATCTCTTTATTTCCAGTCAAGGTCTCTATAATACGTGTATAATGGATGTTATGCATAAAACAAGCAGGAGATCCTGCCTTCTGATTTAATTAAAACTTAATTCTCCAACATGTAATATCCATTCAAGATGAACCACCAGATGAATTTCAGTACTAGTATTTAAAACATCCACAATGTACAAGCCAGAGCATAGGGTTCACAGGAATTAGTGATCACAAAATTTTAAGGTAGGTCTAGAAACATGCTCCTCTCTAAAAAGGGTAAGATGTTTGGAAAAAGAATGCTTATTTATTCAGAAAAATGTAAACAGTTATATATTTTTAATTAGAAACAGATCCATGTTTCAGATTTAGATTTGAATGGATTTGATCTGGATGTCCTTAAAATTCAGGAGAAATTTTGTTTAGATATATTGGCAAAATTTTGATGAGAATTTTACATCACTATAACTGAATACCAAATATTAGGAGATTGAAAGTAGCCACAAACAAGTTGTTCCATGCAGTATATGATAATGCACTAACTTAACTATCATATTTATTTCAGTGAATTTTTGTTGTTTCTTCTGGATACAAAGAAAAATTGCAGATAGTGAGAATTTTGTACTCAGTGGTATTTGGTGGTTTAGGAAGTATGAAACACTAAAAAAGGTTGTGAAAACCTCAGCTGTGTTAAGCAGAGTATAGAATTAACCTTCTCTTCACCTTAAAATTACATTTTATAATGACATTGATCGCTTTCTAGAGAGTGAGATTTTTTGCATTTTTTTGCTGAAGGAATTTTTTTTCATTCTTTCACATGTGTATGGCAGTCATTTGGCAGAACATGAAACACATCATGATCAGAAGCAGCTTTGTAAAATCTATTTGTCCTCTTCTAAAAGTGGTGTGTTAATCTGCTTAGATACAGAAGTACATTTTAAAAAATTCTTTATGGCATATCTTGAACGAATGTTACTTTACATGTTTGTTATTCCAGTTCAAGCCATGAAATACTGGACCTCTACAGTGTATTTCAAAACAGCTACTTAAAATGATGGAAATACAAAACTTTGTGTTAGAAAATTTTATTTATTTTTTTCATATACAGTATTGTTTATTTTTATTGTTTTATTAAAGTAATTTATAAAGTATAATTATAAAATTTATTATTTTATTTAAATAAATACATATAGATGTAATAAAATATGTATAAATATGTATAGATGTAATAAATACATGTAGATGTAATCTGTGTAAGTAATATTCAAAATTTATTTTTAATAATCAGTTATTTGGTTCTGAGTCATGGTGGTGATGGTATGAGGATTGCATCTTCAATGGAATCCTTACACATATTGGCTTTGATTAAGGATTAGTAAACATAGGAAGATGATGACTGGCAATATCATCACTGCAGTGCATGGCAGTGGGCAGACAGGAGCAGTGAGTGTTGCAGAATAGCAAGTCTTCCACTGCAGAGCAGTGACAAGCAAATCTCTTCCTGTTGCATGAACCTGGTGCCTGAATACTTTGAACTTCTTATGATGTATGCCATAAGTTCATATTTTTGCACACATGCTCCAGCAATTTATATTTATTCAGTGAAAAATATTCCAACATTTTCATTGCAATTTTCTTTGTAGCCTAATGAAACCTGTCATTTCTTTCAGAGTTAGAGTAAGTGTGAGTGATAGATTTGGCTGCCTACTTTCATTTATTCTGAAATGACAGCAAGCGTGGGTTGGCTGGCTAATATATGAAAACCAAATCACTAACAAAAAATGTACTCATCCTGTTCACTTCAAGATTGCTGGCACTGTATTTCAAGCAGTTTAATTCAGTCATGAAGATCCCTATGAATTATCTCTCTCTCTCTTTTCTTCCCATTTATCATTATCTGTATCTGTTCCTTGTGTTTTAGGCAATTCTGTTTTTTTGCTGTACTGTCAATGCTGCTTAAATGATTATTTAATTTGTTGCAAATGTGCTCCAGTAACACCGTGCTGTCTCTTTTACAGTTTATCATATATCGGTCACAACAATATCTAGTTACCCTTTAGAATACAAGTCATTGTGGTCTGTTTGGGTTAATAGACCATTTTTTTTCCACTGGTTACAGCAGCATGAGAAGTTATCCAGGATGTAGTTAGAGCTCTGATTTCTTGTTCCAGGTTAGAACAGCTTTGGGTTTGCTCTAACAAGCATCTACTGAAGGTAAATCTCACAGCTATCTTTTGCCATGAACCCTACCTGGCACAGTTTTTCTACATTCTTGTGTCCAAATTATGCAAAAGTAGAAGTATAAGAAGGCAAGGTTGGAGCCAATCAAATATTTCCAGAATGTGATTAAAGAAATCTAGTGTGCCAAAAAACCTTTACAATGTCACAGCTGGTATTTTGTAATGAGTCTGAATGACTAAAAAATATAAGGTATGCAGAACTGCCTGAATATTAGCACAGGATTGTTTAAGTAGCCCAGACTACTTTGTTTATTCATGGTTTTCATCAGTTAATCAAATCTTTGTGCTTTTTTGCATTTCAGAGGCTATATTGTGCAGCATAATATTATACTGTGCAACAAAGTTAAGACTGAATAGGTGATTAAATAATTTAAAGTGGTGTCTTAGAAATGGTGGCATAAGTTAATGTGTGCATTTCAGGTGTGCTTAGTACATTTTTCAGCCTGCAGTATTTTCTGCACAAAGAACATATATATGTATGATTTTATGTCATGTCAGATTATCAAAACAACCTCTCTTCTCTAGCCTTTATATCCCTAAATATTTTGGGGAAAAGATATTCCAATACTTTGGTGTTCTGTTATTCCAAAAGACCTTCAAAAAATCACTAATAGAATAACACTCTGTTAAGAGAAAGAAAAGGTGATTTACAGCTACCAAAGAAGTCAATCTTCACAGCTAAGTAGAGCCCTATAACATGGACTGGAGTAGAATATTATTGCTGGACAAATTGAATTAATACCAAAAATATATTTTCAAAGTATTATTTTCTTCTAATATTATGTAAATATTCCAAATCCAAACCAGATGTAACTGATGCCAAATCAATTTCCATACATACTTCATTTTCAGCAACTTGGAAAATGATGTCATTTCTACTTAATGAAAATGAAAATTGGTCCAAGAACCAAAAGCCCATTTCATACAGCTTTAACTCCTGCAGTATAATTTCTAAGCTCTTTACTGTCCCTAACCTGTTACCTATATTAATCTTCCATGAACATAATTAGTTTGATTTTATTTAATTTTGTGTGTTTTTTTTTATTGTTGTCGTTGTTGAACTCTCATCAGAGTAAGATAGGAAAGTGCAGAATTTTAATAGTAGAAATATTAATTAAAATCTGTCATGGGTAATCAAACCAGCACCAATATAGGCTGATTAAGGAAGAAAATGAACTTTTTATACATATCTTGCAAGCTCCACTTCCAAAAACAGTCAACATTTCTTTATTAAGCTTCTTATAGACAACAGCTGCATATTTAATGCTTTTGTGTGTGGAAATATATGATTTTCTTTATTTAAATTATACATAAATAAACCAACATGGTAAATACAAATATTCCATTGCAAAAATTGTCAGTACAAGCAAGTACAATGAAAGTAAATTATGAACAAACATTCTAGACTAACTAGTCTAGATAAATCACTATAACTTTGCTCTGATTTACATTTCCTCTTTTTTTTTTCTTTTTTTAAATTGTTTTGATCAATTTAGTTCATATATTGGGATTAAAAATAATGCCTTTTTGAGTTGTAAAATCTTTATTTATACACAGAAGAAATAGGTCTAAAAAATGGAGAAGTGATTAAATTGAATACCTACATGCATCTGTGAATTCTGAGGACAGTTTCCTACAAAGAAACCATCCGGAATGCTGAGGAAAATATCAGAACCAAGAGTAAATTTGGAAATTGAACTGTAAAAAGCTGCGTGTGCAAAAGAGCATTTATGGTGCGTGGAATCTTTTAAGCTCAGCATTTGAATGTTTTTCCTCACGTGATATCAGGTAAATGAGCTACATTATATTGCGTGCTATATATAATAATAGCATGCAATAAATATATATATATATATATATAGCATGCAATTCTATCTCTAGATACCTAAGTATAAATTCCAAAGTTGTTCTAGATTTTCAAGCTTACTTAACCTTGGCAAAATAAGCACCAGTATACTTCACATGTATTTTTTATATTAAGCATGAGATAATTCTAATTTACAAGTTTTTGTTAACTATGTTATCTTTATCACATTATGCTGTTACACATTCTAAGCTCACACACAAAAATAAAGCTGTAAGTGCAAGCATGTGGAAGTTCATTATTAAGAAGGCAGTTACTAAAAGTACATATACCATATGCTTTGGGAACTTAAAATTTCATTTCACTGACTGTATAATCAGAGAAGAATTTAAATATAAATCTACATATTCTACTTCATCATTTTTACACATACTATCAAAAGTATGAACAAGGTGTATTTCATGCTGTTGGATGTGTTATTTAATGCAGAGGCCATTGAGAACTGATTCCCAGCTGATCCATGTTAATTACAGGGTTAGAGGGCAAGTGATAGATGGGCTGAACAGAGTTTACCAGAAGTTAGCTTAGAGCATCCATATGTCTTTCTGTGAGTCCCTGGACATAAATATGTTTGTGTGTTCTGTGTCACACAAATAGAGAAAATGAGGTTAATTTCCCCTAGCATTTATATCTCCACATCTCAGCCAGTCATGTGAAGCTCTTTACACAGTCAAGGGCTTTTAGTCAACATAGTCAACAGAATCAGAGTCCACTTCCTATAACTCTAAGTTGGTATCTGTATTTGCCTAGGTGAGTCACACCCCAAAGGTACCTATTTCTGATTGATGAGTACAGATGTCTTCTGTGCTGTAGATGCCTTTGCTTCAGGGAGAAAAAAAAAAAAAAAAAAAAAAAAAAAAAACTGCAGTGAATCTGAGTTGTCCCAAGTCAGAAGTTTACTGCATGTGTGCAAACTGCTGGCTCAGCAAAGGTTCTACAAAACCTTTTTGTTTTAGATGTCTGATACATGTACTATTCAAGTAATCTGGGCATTTTCAGGACCTCATACCAGGACTTATTGAGTGTGCACAACCTATTGCCACATAATATGTCAGGTTGAAATCCAAAATGCAAAATGTCAACACATGAACCACTCAAATGCATGGAAAACTTCTCTGGTGTTTCTTGATATGCAAATGTTATACCATCTGAACTGTTGGACATTTGGAAATCCAGTGTAAATGTCCACTTTTCTGTGTTTTTCTCAGGTGAGATTATGGAAAAGAGAATGTGTCTGGGGAAACCCAAACTTGTTGGTTTTTTTTTGAAGAGCAAGCCAAATGTATAAATTTCAACTGCCCTCCAAATTCCAGCAGTAGCGGTTTCTCATAATGCAATATAAATATAATCACATGCATGTAACAAGAAATAGAAGAGAAGGATCGATCTTTTGGACATGTGGTCATTAGTCCTCAAAACTAATTTTTCACATTAGCTTTATGAACTGCTGGAGCTGAAAAGCCTTGGAGACCTTTCTGAAATTTCTTGGTAGAGGCAATGCAGTTGGCGGGGCCTAGTAAAGCACAAGGCATCTCAACTAGGTATGAAACTGTTGTTATCATTAGAAAATCACTGGCCATCTGGTTGGGCATAATGTGCAATAAGCTATAGACTATGGATGTAAAATTCAGCATTAGAAATATTTTCTTGAAAATAGAAGGGCCAAATATTTGCTACATCATTAGTATTCATAACTAGAAGAAAGAGACAACCTTTTAAGGTCTAAACTCTAGAGTGTGAAAACTAATTGAGGACGACCAAAATAATCTGTTCAGCTGAAGACTAAATGAGTACACAAGCAGGATGAAATCCTCATTTAAACTCAGTTTCCAAGGGATAGCACAGTAGAGCTTTAGATAGAATTTACAGCCCTTATTAGAAAAGATTGTGTGCATCATCTTAGAAGCTATGCAAAGAGCATACCTTTCTAAAAAAAGAAGAAAAATGATACAAGAAAGAAGTTTCCTGTTTTCTTAATTGCAGACTTTATTTTCACAACTTTAAGTGCTCTTTGAAGTAAGGGAAATCCATGGAGCCATATTAAACACACTCGTAGTGCATACAAAGCAGTTCTGGTTAAAACCCAGATTATCCAAGTAGCCTATCCATATCTTTGCAGTGATCTCTTCCAAATTGTGTTTCATAAATAAGTATTTGTGTTGTAATCTAAAGCTACACATATTCCATTTTCTAGCTGCCTTCAATAGATTTACATGGCTATGTAATGAAAATTAGTAAGAAATTGCTTTTTGTTTTCAGAGACCATATGGGTCTAAGCAGAAAACATTTTGGAAAAGGATACATTTTCATTTTTGTTTTGATTTGTGTAGATGAATGAGGAAAGAATTATTGGAAAGTTAGGAATAATCTGCCTGAAAAGAATTACAGCCTTGGTAAAGCTGTTAAACACATGCTTTTGCTTTAGATCATTTCTGTTTGGACACCCTGGGCAGGTTGTTGACAACCTCACAGTACGCATCCAGGCACTTTAAGTTGTTCTGGGGGAGCCCTCGCTGACTGCGCCTAATGCGCCAGGCACTTGCAAAGTGCAGTAGTCCTCTTCTCATTTGCTGCACCAGGTGCCTGACTGGAACACCCTATGACATCTTTAGAATCCACATGGCCTAATTTTTTTAGGGAAAGCAGAATACATTCATGTCTCGGGGGAGTATAGAGGAAAAAGCATTTATAGGTCTTCTTCCAGGAGTTGAGAAGCAGTTTTGGTTCAAAATTCTCTTGTCTCTTGTGAAAAGCAAACTATCCAAAACAAGTAGAGGATATGATTGTAATCCTCATAAAGATAAAAGGTGTTAGCTATTATTGCCATTACCTCATAGTCCTCAGTGTCAGCTCTTGGGGATAAAAACCATCTGGGTCTCAGATATGGAAGCTTAAGTGAAGGAATTTTTTTGACCAATTTGTTAAATGAAGCTGAGGCATTAACAATGAGAGTGAAGGGAATATGCTACCTCTTTTATAATTTAAAAAGGAGTAAGATGTCAAGTTTGTTTTTTCTGAACATTGTTTAGGGCAAAGGATACATTCATTTACATACGTATGTACATACATTTCATTTAATATGTTTAATTACAGGAAAATTTATCTGTCAATTTCCTACCTCCCTGTAATACCATGTACTCATCCTATGTTAAATCCAAGACCTTTGAAAACTGTAATGTGAACCAATATCCAAATCTTGCAGATCTAGTCCTTGGTAATAGTAATTTGTTCCTTTCCTGCTATGTGCTGACTCTTATCAACACAGTCCTCTGACTCAACACAGTTGTTGAGTGTCATCAGGATAATGTTAAGAAACCTAACACTGAATGCTATGGACTCACAAATTAACATTATTATGTCCAAAAGTCTCCTTTACATAAATAACGTGTCTTTAAAGCTTGAGGGTGAATGCTTTTGTCAGATGTTCCACTTATATTTTATGTAACTTAATCCTAAATTTCTTTATTAGTTTTGTTGAACAAGATACTATTGTACCTTGTATATATTGTACTATATATGTACAGAGGTATAGATGTGCACGTGCACATACACACACACTTACATACATGATAAGTGTGCCAGAAAAAATACTGAAAATTAATTGAAAAACAAGTAATAAGGAATGCAGACTGTTTTAAAAAATCAAGGAATGTAAGGAAAGCCTAGTGTTTGTGTTTTTACTGTATTTTTACTTCACAGAGCACATATGTGATGTTTCTATGAGGCACTATCCTAGAATAAGTTTCTAGATGTAATATACTGGCCTAAAAGCATCAGGAGAAGTTTTTAATTATCAAAGTAAGTTCTGGAGGAAGATCTTGCTCATTGCTCCAGACAAAAATGGCTCGATTTGAACACCATTGCAAAAGATGAGTCATTTAAACCTTACATAGATTTTTGGGTTTAGCTAGAGACCTGGGATGAAGAGCATATCCAGGTTTGGATACTAGCTTTTTTTTTTTACAGGAACAGCTTTTTTTTTTTTTTTTTTTTTTTGCTTTAAGTTTGGCATAGCAGAGATTGGACTCAGATAAGAAGCCTAAAACTGATCCAAAGTCAAACTCCTCCCCAGTTTTGATAGAATTTCTTGTTTAGATTGGACAATAGGTTTAAGAGAGTATGAATACCTGCCTGCTGCATCAAAAACATCATAGTAGACCATTGTCTTGTTCATTTATAATTTGCTGTTGATTTTTAAGAAGAATTTTGCATTTCAGTGGGGATTCTGATTTATAAACTTCCAGGGATAATATGTTGTAGGGCTTACATTGCTGTATAAATTGCAGGTAGTAGATACTTTAATAGAAGATTCTATTTTTTCATTAGCATAAACATAAAACTATTTCAAGGTCTGAGCAACATAAATAAGTGCTTTTTAAACCATATTAAAAAAAAAAAAGGAAGAAAAAAACACCTCAAGTAGTATCACTCCATAAGTAACTATCAAAACATCATTAAAGAAGTAGAGAAGTTAAAAAGAATACTAGAAACTAGAGCTGAGTGGAACATTCTTTATTTTGAAAACAGCATCTTGTAAAAGCCAACAAACAGTTGTCTCAAAAAAAATTAGTCTCAACAATGCTTTGTGTGTTATTGAAAAATCAGAATGTGGGATTTCTTGTCAAAAAGAGAGATCCCCTAGCAAAATGGGTACAAGAGTCCAGATGTGCTTTACTATAATGATTCTAAACAAAAATTTGAGTTTCAGGTTTTCCATATTCCAGTTGACAGTTTGATTGATCTATAACACTGATAAAGAATTTTGGATTGCATTTTTAACTGCACCATATGAAAACTTTTGTAGTCAGTAGTGAACTTATATCTTCAGTAGCCCCCAAGTAAAACATTTTTTAAAACAATAGGTGAAATGGATCTCAGTTACCATCTGCCTGTTGTAGTTAGAATGCCAATTAAGTAAGCTTTTAGAATTACTATTTCATAAAAGTAACATGTGAATGCTATATTACACCTGTTTTCTGTGCCATCCAAAATATAATATTTAATTTTATACACAACTGGAAAGGGAACCTAAAGAAAATGCATGATGTAAATTAAATGTTTACAACACTTAATGTTGTATCTCTGAATAGGTGTTGGAAAGCATTTCAAATCAATTAAAAACATTTTTACTTCCTATGAAAACCAAAGAAAAAATGAAATATATCTACTTTTTTAAAAAATTCATCTTAATAAACACCAAATTGAAATTTGAAAATGAGAGTAATGTCTTTCTCTGTTATGTCGTTATCTAGATGGAGTATAAAATTGCCTTCTTACCAACACCCCTAATGTAATATGCGGATGACTTTTAAACAAAGGTCCCATGACAAGTGTTTGTTGTGAAACACATATTATTGAAATTACTCAGTTGAAAAAATACTTTGTATTACATGTTTCGCTAATATCTTTTTAGGAAAAGTAAAACGGTGAAGTAAAAAAGTGCTTTATTCTCTAATTTGTAACTTTTCTTATGCATCTCTGCTCTTCATTTTTTCTGAGTGCCTAGCAAGAGAAATAGTAGCATGTTATTTGTGTATGCTTTTCAGGTCAAAATCAAAAGTCTGGTATTACTTGCCTTTTCAAAACATGAGGCCTAGGCTGGAGCATGTTCTAAATATATCTCTAATTCAGAGAAGTGTGTAATCTGTACCCCTCTTCCACCCATCCCCTTTCTTTTTCCTCACCTTCTTCAGTCCCTATTCTTACTCTGTAGAACAGACCCAGGTAAAGTTCATCCTCACCAGAAATCCTGCAACAGTGTCAGAGTGATGCTGAGTTACAGAAGACCCCCGGTATATCTGTAAGTCTTTTTAACATATGGCAGCAAATGGAATTAAGAGACAATGGTCTTGTGGCAAAAGTGATTCAGAAAATCTAGGCTGTGATTATTTGCTTTCACCTGTAGCAAGTAAATCACAGTGTGCTTCAGTTCTTCCCTCACAAACCATAGATAATATGTCTTTTCTCTTATGCTTTGTTTTTGTCTATTCCCTTATGGTATATTTTAGAAACAATTCTGTCTTTCTGTGTGTGCTTTCACAGTGCCTAGAATCAAAGCTTGCATTGTCAAGCAGAGCTGGCTTATACCTTCTTAGGAGCATCTTCTGACAGTGAGCAGGAACAATCAATGCGGAGCTGTTACTTGTCTCAGAAAGGTAGAAAAAAAGAATGGAGCAAAGGCACAGTAGTGAAGAGCGGAGTGCAGTGAATTAGGCTTCCTGTGGCTCCTGAAAATGGTATCATGTACTGTTATTATTGGGAATTGGCCACCTTCTCAACAATAGTCACAGCACTCAGCACATTTAGTCCCTTAATATCAACAAGCCAAGAGTTTGGCATTGACCTGATCTAGTGGGTGGCATCCCTGCCCATGGCAGGGGGGTTGGAGCTAGATAATCTTTAAGGTCCCTTCCAACCCGAGTCATTCTATGATTCTATGATTGACAGCAGGCTGCTCATGAAAATCAGGAAGCTTTTCTCTTTCTTAGACATGAAAGTAAGGAGTAGTGATTGTATTGGGATAAAATCAATCAATATATGACAGTTCTTTGTTTGGCCTTTTTTATGCCTGAAAGACTACCCCCCCCCCCCCCAAACAAGACTTCCCGATCATCATGGTTTCATTTTGTGAGCTAAAATAAAATTATGTAGTGTGAGTGTAGAATAATCTATACGTGAAACTGTCTGTATAAATGTTTGATTCTGCTTGTGCATGCACAGAACTGTAAGATACAATACTGTACATACAGTCACAAGTTTCACTTGGCATAAAAGACACTTTGAAGACTTGGAATTAGTCTAACTGATTTTATTCAGTCATCTTTAAGTCAAGCTGAATATAATTTAGAGGATCAAACATTACTCTGTCTTCCTAGAAGTAACAGCATTTCAATACAGGAAGCAATTTCAGCAGTGAAAAAATCTCGCTGCCATGCTAGGAGGAATGAAGGAGCAAAGATTTGTGGAGCAAAGTCCTAGCACTATGCTGCCCCAAGAACAACACAGAATATTTCATGGTATGTACACATAGAGGAATATTTACAGGTGTGTATACACTTATGCACTTAGTTTCCTCAAGCAGCAGGAGAAGAGTAAAAACTTCTTCCTGACACTTTTTTTTTTTTCTTGCTGCTTGTGTTGACACCAACATAGCTAGAATTAACAAAACGTTCTGCGGATTTTTTTGATTAGAAATCTGTTAATGCTGCCAAGTCTGTAGTCATTTGTGCCATGAAGGCTAGATGAGAAAGATTGTCAAGGAAACAAACAATAATGAGTTACAATAGAAAATGTTGCCTTTAGAAAACTGGGGAGACAGGAGCCAAAGATCTACCAGACTAATCTGTAATAGCTGTGGCTTTCACAATAGAACAAAACACTAAATGGATACCCTGGGTTTTGATGTGGAAAGTTTATTTGTAAATGCTTTAATGAGTTTTCAAGGAACATTAAAAATGATAGGTGGCAAAGACTGTTTTGACATCATGCAGAAAGGAGTACAATCATTTTCTGAACTGTGTTCCAGATATCTGCCTGGGTCTTTTCTACACACATTAAAGATTTTTTAAAGTAATAATATCATATGAAAACCCTTTTTTTTTCAGTCCAAACTGGAATGTGATCGTATGGAAATTCCATGAAGGCCATGTGAGTTAATTCAATGGGAAAGGAGCATATCTTTTATCTTATTGAGGGATATTTTCCAGAAGTCCATTAGTTTCCCAGGGAAGGTCACTGTTTAATTACATCAAAATTTATGATGTGATTATGTGATACATTGGGATTCAAATATTTAACAAGGCAAACAATTTAACATTGATACAAAGGGAACTTGTAAGTATGTCCCTCTTTCTTGTATCTGAAATGTTCCTGCTTATTAGCGTGAGTTTATTTAGTAACACAGTTTTGGAAGAGGATTTTTTTTTTTTAAATACTCATCATAAAAGCTATTGTTAGGCTATTAGACTATAGGAAATATAATTTCTATTGCACTGGGGCAGAATGGAACCCATATCATCCAACTGGTAGCTAATGTACTGTCACTAGTACACTACAGAAAATACTGTCACTTTTATGCTTCTTTTTGTTTTGCTTCTTAGGGTAGATTATATACTACCCCCTAGAAGATTAGCATTAGAAGGAAGGAAGTGTTAGATTGGAACCTGGGCTAGAAGCATATCTGGAAGCACAGCATACTGTAACATGCTATTTTTTCAATGCATCTTTGAAAAATAACTCTGTAGGACCTTGTTTGCATATCAGATATGGTTTTCAAATGAAAAAGAACACAGGTTCAACAGAGGGAATAAATACTGCTGGAAGGCAATATGTACAAATTAGGAGAAAAAATGTTATTGAGGTACATAAAAATGTCTGCAACATATTTCTAGTCCTTAACTCAGTGATATTTTCACCTTTTCAAGCATCTACTAAAAATGTTATATATAAAAATGTATAAAAAATAGTAGTAGAGATACATAATCGGAAATGAGGTCCACATAACTAGAAAGGGTTTTTGTACAGGTCCTGCAATCCAAAGGGGAAACCCACCAATTTTCAGAAATCAACATTTTCATATCAACCCCACATGCTAAGTGTGCTAAGTCAGTCCCTGGAGCCTACATTTTGTTGTCAACCCGAAGACAGAATCATAGAATCATAAAGGTTGAAAAAGACCTCCAAGATCATCTGGTCCAACCATCACCCTACTACCAATGTCACCCACTAAACCATGTCCCTAAGCACAAAGTCCAACCTTTCCTTAAACAACCCCAGGGATAGTGACGCTACCACCTCCCTGGGCAACCAATTCCAATGCCTGACTGCTCTTTCTGAGAAGAAATATCTCCTGATTTTCAGCCTAAACCAGAACCTGAACATGGGAAAGATAATGTAGCAACTGCTGCATAACACAGTGCTTGAAAGTATCCACACATTCAGCTGACCCTGTTGGAGTCGATTCAGCAAGCTTGACAGCTTCTGTTGCCAAGAGAGTGGTGATACCACGGCAGGAACTTCAGAGCTGTCATTAGTCAGCTGTCTAGCTGTATGAATGGATTTTCTGCAAGCCCCAAGATCTGGAAAGTTCACAGCCCAACATGTCATCTGTATGATGCTGGTCATAGATGTCACATCTATGTCATCTATGGTCATCTGTATCACATCAGTTAAATGAACAGTCAATAGGAAGAGCTTTGGCCTTTTGGTCTTCTGCTGTGGGATTTTAGGTACTGATTTAACAGCAAAGCGAAAGACCATAGAAAGCAGATTCTGAGACTTCCCATCACTGCAGTGGAGGTAGGATTAGGCTTGGTACAGCAATATGAGGCACGTAATGGTTTGTCACTGTCTTATTATTGTGTCCTCTTTTGCCTCCTCTCCCCTAAAATTGTGGCATTTTCATGAGAAAGCTATCACAAAGAGAACACTTGAAGAGGAGCACGATCTGTCTAAGAACTGCTGTATGGAACAGAGTTGTCCAAGTAGCCAAAACTTGGTCACAGAAATAAAAATGTACTGGGATCCAGCTATAGTATCACACTAAACCAGGTCTTATTTGTGTTTGGATTTATTCATGATGAAATAGCTTTGCTGCCTTGTTTTATCATGCATAATCATGTCTTTTCAGTTTTTCTTTCATTTGAAAGATGGAGCTGAGAGCCTTATGAAGATGATGTACTTGTGTAAAGATACTGAATTTTCACTGTGCATACTCTACCAGCTAAAAAGCTGCATTTCTTTTCTTTTTAAAAATAATTATTCTAGCTCAAAAATGGATTAGTGTTGACATCTCTTCTTAACAACGTGGATAGGAACTCAGAATGAACAGCTGTTTGGACAATCTTGGATGAAAGCCTTTCCCTAGGCAAATGCAGTAGTTGCACAGACACAGGCAAGGGCACATAACTGCCATTACTGATGCCCATCTGTTAGACTGGCAAGGTGCCCACTCAGCAGCAAGGTCTTCAGGATGTAGACTCTGCCTCTTCTATGACAGTACTGCCACCTGGGTGCCAAATGACTTTTCACAGTGGCTTCCATTTTTAGGTGGAAATCAAAATAAAATTTAAGATGGAGGAAAAAATGAATGTAATCGAATGACAAAGTTATTTTACTTTTCAAGTAAACTTGGTGTAATTACATGGCTTTATGTATATATATTTTACATATTTATATATAAATATATACATAAAATCACTTGTTTCCTTTTGTGGCGGGTGATTGTAGTTGCTCATCTTCAAGAAGTCTTCAAGAATTTGGCACAAGTGACCAAATAAGAGGTACTGAATTCCAAGCACTTCTGAAATATCTGTCCCTAGTATTTCCGTTGGAGTCAATGTCACCAAAAGCCTAGCAGTAGTCTTTTATAGGCAGTGAGTAGAATTCAAGGTAACTCCTACTGCAGTGCATAATCCTCCTCTAAGCAGTTAGCATGACCTTAACTATTGTATGCAGAATTACAGTTGCAGTGTTTTATGTCCTGCCAATATTCAGCTTATACTTTACACAGTGTTCTCTTTAATTGTGTTTTCTTCAATAGAACTGTTTATTCTTTTTATTTTATCATAGTCTGGTAAATGAGGTACTAAGTTTTATGCCATGTGCAATAGTATTATATAAAAATATGGGTAAGTTTAAAATTTATTACTGATATGACCTTAAGTATGAAAGTGGCTGTGAGTTTGGAACTCGGGCCTATTGCCAGTCTAGCCTGAAAATCTCACTGATGAGATTAAGAAAAAATAACTTAAGAATATTCTAGCCTTTCCTGTTTAACAGAGTATGAGGATTTTGTCTTTAAATGAGTACAAATTTATTAATATTAAAAGAATTACATTTAGTCATCAAGAATACAGTAATATGGCAATAACAGTGATAAAAATAAATGTGAAGTTTTGAAATAGATATTTTACAAAAAGTTTCACCAGGGGGCAATATGACACAAAATCTCCCAAGTTCATTTCAGTGTGTAAGCAAATAGTGAGTTTTAGACAGATGTCTTAGCTTTAGCTTAAGTTATGCAAGACTCTGCAATAATAGCAGATGAGTATCAGAAATGTATATCATCTCTTTGGCTTCTGATTGGAATTTATCATTGAATCAGACCTGCATATTGATGACTAAATACTGTTTTCTGAACTGCGTGAATGGGAAACATACAGTATGCCTTACAGGCTACTCAGGTTGCACAACACAGTTTTAAGGCTCCAAATCAACCTCCTAACTGGATTGATAGTGCAATTGCTGTGAAATAGAAAAGCCCTTAATATGGGGATAGTTTTTCTGTATGAAGAGCTTTCCAGAGCCTAAAGAAAAGATTTGGTTTATTTCTCTCCATTACAGTAG
Organism: Anser anser; assembly: GCF_964211835.1. Lineage (NCBI taxonomy): Eukaryota > Metazoa > Chordata > Aves > Anseriformes > Anatidae > Anser > Anser anser. The sequence goes on from NC_139724.1 coordinate 24,086,512, forward strand.
ATCTCCCTCACAAAATAAATGCAATATTGGAATGTGTTGTAATGGCTTTTCACCAAAAACTAGTAGCAACAATATCTTTGAATCTGTTGCTGCTGCTGCAAAAAGCAACAAATGCTTAGTTAGTATTTCATGTTCCCAATAGGGAAAGACCATTCAAGTTGGTTCAAGTAGGAAGGATATGCCCCAGAGAAAGAAAGACTACTATCCGTCCCTGCTCCCTGATACAAAGAATAATCCTTATTTTTTTTCAATGAATTAATGGAAAGATATATCTAGAACTGTCATAATTCCTTAATTGTATGAAGCAGAGGTAAGAAATATTTCATGTCTGCCTTCATCCAAAATGTTTAAACTGCAGCTTGTATTTTTAAAGTAGCTACTACTCTAACTTATGAAGTCATGAAAACTATGATGTCCTAGTAGACTTAAAAAAATAAATTCCAAATCCACCAGGGTTGGGATATTTCAGGTTATTTTCAGCCCATTTTCATCAGGTTAATGATTATATGTAGTCAGTTGCATTTCTATGCAGAAATCTTTTTTTTTTTTTTTTTTCCTATTCAAAAGTCATGGAGCACTTTGCACATGGAAGGTAGTATTCTTGTGGACATCACCTAAAACCATGCTCACATACTTTTGAGAATAGAAAATAGTAACATAGAAAAATAATTTAACATCAGTTCCTCGCAAATATAAGTGGAATTAAACAGGCTTCTGAATTACCTGATTATGTTGCAACACCAAATCCTATGGAATGTGGAGTAATTTGCATATGAATGAGAATCTTATTCATTTACTGTATTGTTGCAGCTGACTTCATGTAATATAACGAAAGTAATCTATGCGCAAAGCAGATAGAGACAGTTTGGATCCAGGTGTAGCCCAATGGTTATTCATCAGGTATATAAAAAAATTCAGACCACTTTCCTTTGCCTCTAAGGGGACTGAATTTCTGTGAATTTGCAACAAAAGTTATTTGTGAGTTTTGAAAAGTGATTTTATTGATTCCAAGGTAAATGTTCATCTCTAGCCTGTGGTAAGCCTACTTACAGGCTGTCAAAATTAAATAATGGCTTCAATAAATACATATAAAGAATATTTAGCTTAGAAAACATAACATTTATTATCTATTCATATGGACTTCCAGCTTCTGGAATTGAATAGCACCATTTGAATCACTTTCCTAGCTACAGATGTCTCTGAAATCAGGGTGACAGAAATGAGGCTGAATGGACAGTACCATAGCTACTTTTTACAAAACAAAACGTGAACTCTGGAAGAACTCCAAACCCAAAGAAAATTAGCTCTGTAAATAGATGTGGGAAACCCAACGTCATACACTCTCCAGACATGCCCAGATAGATGGTTTATGAAATACTGTTTTGTTTCATGGATGAGACTTTAGATGTCCTGAAATAGTATGACAGGAAATCTTTATTTACCAATCTGTTGGCTACTATTCCACATAAATGTTTTAAATAGTATTTTCCCATTGAGATGCACTACACATAAACATTTCATAACTTAATAATTGTAGTTACAAAGTACCTTAACAAATTACCCTACTTTTGACAAATAACCGATGAAGTCTGCACTAGCAGTCCTACTACACTTCTTTGTGCCCTTGAGAGACACTTCTACTTTTTACAAATGTTGTTTCATCACATCTCTTTACCAGGAGTGGCAGAGGGGTCTAAGGTTTGCATTAAAAAACTGAGGAGCTTTGGATTGGTAGATGTCAGGAGCAGACTAAGTCCTGAATTATCTTATCTTTGGTACTCCTAGCACTATTTTAAATAACTGTTCACTGCGGGTATGCCTACAGCAATTTTCACCATCTACTACTATCTTTCCGTGTGACTTTCACAGTAGAACGGTTTATTACATTGCTTTTGTGTTTATACAATGTGCTTTTCCTGCAGTAAGGTGGAAGTTTTAACTTATTCAGTACACAGTAAGTTTCTGAGTCCTATTGTCTTAGATTTTTCTTGTTATTTTCTTTCCACAAGTTTCTTTGTCATATTCCTACCCCCACATACACCCCACAGTATCACCTATCTGGAATTAACTTGTACATGGAGTCTAGCTGTTTTAGAGACTGTCTCTATTTCTCCAGCAGCTGGAATTAATGAGGATATTATGTCTACTGAAAAATGAGGCTTTCGGAAAGTTAGGGACAGGGCATTCTCAGTGCGCGTAATTTACCTACGTATCTACGTGTGCTACATGGATGCTTTTTAATTGTTATACAAACATAAATGGTCTGTTCAGAAGAAGACATTTGTGGTTGTCTAATGATGTTCTCATAGAAAGGAAAAATAAATTCAATTTTCAGTGACAGGAATTCAGTGGCTTTCGTATAATAAATAGATTGTTTTGATATATATTTCTGGCCATACTGAAATGCAGAGCCAAAAGAGTTGTCCAGAAATCACATAGATTTTCAACAAAATCCAGCAATATTTTAATGGAAATCAAGATAAACATAAGAAATAAATCTCAATCAAGTAAATTGTTGAAATGCGATTTTTGCTTTTCCCACGAGTTTTGAAGTAACTTTAGTTTAAAGAGGTTATATAAGTAATATCAGAATATTCTGCAGTATCTGCTATATTATTTTATCGTAAATTCAACTTTTTTACAGTATAGGGAAGTAGAGTGAAAAACAATACATAAAGATGAAAGTGTTCCTTGTAACAATTATAAGCTTAGTTAGAAGAAGAAAGCTATAAATAAAAAGGAAAAAGCTATAAATAAATAAAAAAATAAAAAGCTATAAATAAAAGGGAAAATGCAATATGAAGTGATGTTGAATATAGAGGAAAATAAGGTCTTTTAATTTTTAGAGCCTGCAAGTGGTGTAAGCACCTTAAGAAAGTTTTGAAGTTCCAGAATAATGGTTATTTTCTTCTTTTCTACTAATATTTCTTACAACTACTTTGTGTGTTTATTGAGTTTGTATTTTTTTTTTAATTTGGTATAAATATCCTGTTATAATATCCTATATCCTGTTTGTTGGGTTGTTTTTGTTTGTTTGTTTGTTTGTTTTCCTGGATAAATGAGCAGTGAGAGGACCATGACAGTGCAGGTTTTAGACTCTCTCACCTAGAAATAAAATAAGTTGTATTAGTTTATTTATAGCTTGTTTGTGGGAGAAAAAAATGGATGGGATGCTAGGATAAAACAATGGATACTTTCCTATGAGAAAATAAATCACACATACCACCTCTTCTTGAGAGGTATTTAAAAAGGATACATATGCTTAAACTAACATATGGAGCTATACCAACTTGCTGTTTTTTCAGTACAAAAAATACAGCAGCCAAATTATCTATGCTATCCAAATATTTTATCGAAGTGATAACATATTTAAAGATAATGATTTGTTCATAGCTTGAAAGTGTCTACAGGTTGATGATTTTCACATATGCGCTTTATTCTTGTTATCTACAGACATCTAATAGTCTTGTGTAATAACAAATGAGAATCTGAAATAAATTTGGTTAGATCCTTTCAGCACTGTGTTTGCAAATTTCTGGTGAAATTATCACTTCTAGTTACAATAGCTTCAATTACACAACTGATTTTTATGAGGCTTCTTAAACACATACAGCCATTTACTGTCCCCAAACTGTCCCCTGTGGGCAGAGTGGGAGGAGGCCCTGAAGAAGGCCAGACAGGAACAGTAAGGGCTGGTCTTTCCCTCTGGGTCCTGAGCTTACATCCTAGGATTTTCTTTCAAATAATGACTTTGTGCCTTTGCTTGATGGGAAACCCAGTCTACCCGGTAATAATAGTAATATTCATCATGCATTTTTGTAATCATTTTTGGTAAGTGACTTCATGACTCTGAGTCTCAGTTGTAGGCTGACACAAAATGAAGTTAGGTGGAAACTGTGTCACTGAACTGGAATAGGTATTGTCGTGCAATCACTAAGTAACCAAATTATGGGCTGCTTTACGTTGAGATAGTTGAATAAAGTGCTACATTTTCTGTTTTTTACAAACAGTAAAAAAAATAAAAATGAGGGCAATAAAGAGTTATTTGTAGAAATCTTAATGCTTTTATCACACCTTCTTAGGAAAAAAAATACTTTTTTTCACAGGAATTTTTTAATTTCTTGAGTCAGGATAGTTACTGGTTTTTGTTTGATTGTTTTTGTTTGTTTGTTTGTTCTTCCCAGGGAGGGTGGGGTTTCAGCCTAGAATGTAGGAACAGATGAATCAAATCTTAACTGTGAGATTTTTATTTTTATTTTTATTTTTTTCTGAACTATCTGCCTTTGGAGGGAGTACTTTGATAATCTAGAAGACAGGAGGTAAGAGCTATAACTAGTAACTTAGAAAGACATCCATGAGTAATATGCAGAAACTATTTGGAATTGTTGATGTTTGTTCTTATTTTATTTAAGACATTTTCTCAAGAGAGCTGTATGTATTCCTTGAGAAATGCTTGAGGCGTAGCTTGAAATAAACACATCAGTACCTATGAAGTTGCACAGAGAACAGTTTTTTTATACTGAAACTCAAAAATTTAGAAACACTTTATGTAAAAAAGGGATTAGGATTCTCTTTCTTTCTTTCTTTCTTTCTTTCGTTCTTTCGTTCTTTTGTTCTTTTCTTTTTTTTTTTTTTTTGAAAGGTAAATGTGAGATACATTTGATTCCAAACTTTTACCTTGTAATAATTATTAAAAAAGCAAAATCACCTGGCAGTTTTTCCTGTCCTTTTGTAATATTCACAGCCCATTAGTTTTTTGCTAAATAAAAATAAAATATGTCATTATCTTTATTCTTCCTGCTAAACACTAAGAATTAAATAAGTTATAATAACTCCATAGAGTTTAAAACTGTAACTTGCTACACTAATTACAATAAATAAATAAATAAATAATGACGTGATAATCAGGAGAAATCTGTGAATAAGAAATGATGCATGCTCTCTCAAACAAAACCAAACTGATACATTCTGTATAACTAGATTGCATTGTTTCTAAAGGAAGTATGGCAGTATATTTTAATTTGCTTCACAAATTAAAAAGTCTAGCTAAATGTATGTAAGCAGCTAAATAAAAAATAAATAAATATAACAAGCTGGGTTAGCAAGTATTATATTATACCTTGCATTCAGAAACCTTTCAACTCCTCAGTTTATTTTACAAAATTATATACACTAAATATGCTCAGAGGTAGATAATACGTATCAAAGGCTCCTACATCTGCTTTGCACTATAATTTGCACATGGATTTCTGGACTAAGTCAACATTTGTCTGCAGTGTTGATATGTGGAAAATAATACATTTCATTATGGCTCAAAGATCTGTTGATAGTTACTCAGACTGTACCATGGATACAGTTCTAGTTAAAAAACAGAATAAAACAAAAAACATTGGAAGTAATTCTAAAAATATAAATATACTTACTGGATTTCCAAAAATAGGCTATTCTATGTTGTAATAGTAAAGCACTTTCTGAGAAGTGCTTTCTTCTTTGCTTTGGCTTAGCTACTGTATTCTCTTAATAAACTGTTAAGCAAATTGGTTAGAATACCTAAAAAAAAAAAAAAGTTTTCCAGATTCCAATCCCCTAATACACATTCTTGTCTTAGACATCACAATTTTACTTGAGTGGTGATATCTGTCAGATATCAGCTCACTGTGGGGAAGGAGTCATACCGAAGTTCAGCGGCACTTGTTAGCAGATCTCATGTGTTTTTGTTGGTGTGTTTGCTTCTCTGGATGAATGACGAGTGATTCACACACTTTGACAATAATTAAAAGGATTTCATTTTGTGTTTTGTGATGACTATCAAGAATTTTTTACTGGTACTATTTTCCTTTCTAGATTTTTAATGAACTGGATATATTTTCTTTAGCGAGTTTTTTAAAAGCAAGCCAGCAACTTGTAAGCAAGCAACTTACACTAAAACAATTCTACTGGATAGAATAGGATTATTTTTCCCTTTGCAGAAATAATGGGCCTTTCTACTTTGTTCATTTTACTGCTCTATATATCTCTTTCCTTACTGTTTTAAATGTAAGGAAAGAAAACTTTTTTTTTTTCCCAGCAGTTTGGATTGTTTCGCTCTACCTGATCATTAACCCAAACCCAAGACTTAAAAAACAAACAAACAAACAAAAAAACTTATTTACTTATTTAGTATTTTCTTCTATTTTCTTTCTTTTTGTAAGACTTTTGTCTTTTAATCTTTGTTCACTAAAAATATTTTAGTATTCTAAACTTTTCAGGATGAAGTCCCACAACCTCAAAACTCCTTTGGGTTCGCTTGTCAAACTGTATTTCTTATTTTAGTACGGTTTGCTCTCAATTCAAGACAGGACAGGTGGGGAAACATGATTGATGTATTCCAAATGGAAAACAAATAAACAACCCTGTTAATGTCTTAAACTTGAAGCACCAAACATAAATTAAACAACATATCATTGCAACAGAACATTTTTTGTTTAATGAATAAATACTGCTACAATATCTATTTTACCAGTTTTTAATAAAATAAAATAAAAAAAGATTATTTTTTATAACCTGGACTTTTAAGAAACCTCTTAGTCTGTTTATTTCTCTGAGTAAAGATCATGGAAGCTTCTGTTTACTCAAGGATGTTTGTTGTTGCAAGTTATAGTTGTTCTGAGGATTTTGGCAGTATATGGATATTGTTAGATGATAAAATAATGTGTTTAGTAACACTATCAAAGTTTTCTTACTTTGATTGAAATATCAAGATATTGCATATTTTCTAAGTAAGGGTAAAATTATAATTTTAATATCAAAACTTCAGTGTTATGTAACATATGCAACAGGACAGATTGTTAATAATGGAAGTAGTTCCTATTTTACTGTCTCTTTTAATTTTTTCCTTTTTTTGCTTAGTTAACTGCCTGTTTCCTAAAAAATAATATATTTCCTGTTCAGAAATTAAATGAAGTATTTCATTGCCTGCTCAAGCTACATCAGGTAATTTGACATAACCTGTTTTTCAAAAATAGGACAGTTATAAAAAATTATTAAAAAAAATAGGTTATTAAAAAATAGGGGCACAGGATATTACAGCTGGTCAAAACAATGCAATTGAGTCATCATATTTTGCTGGATTGGTCAAAAGGAAGCTTTTCAGTTCTAAATAACTCATTATGACAGTTCCAAAATTCAACTCTGAAATTTCTCTAATGTTTCCACTGGCAAAATCTTTTTTTTTTTTTTAACCCTAAAAAGAAAACATTTCAAAATAATAGCATTTGGATTTCAGACCCAAGTTCTGTTATTTACAGTTTATCAGAGCAAAACTGTAGTGATCACAGGCTCACAATACTGATACAAAATTTACAGTGAAAAAAGTCTCAGCATCTTTTGACAACTGACATTGATCTTCTGAAGCTTTTGACTAAAAGTCACCTCTATATCTCTATCAATTTCCAATGTTACCTGTGTGACGTTCACTATTATCAAGATTCTGATACAGAAAAATAAGTGAAAAAATACAGAAAAAAAAGTGCTGTAGGTTAGTGAGAGCTATTGAACTTAATAGAGGTCTAAATGAGCACTTAATTAAATAAAAATAACTAGTGTAAAAAATGGAGAAATGTATATTTTGACATATTTTAGCAGAAAAAAATATGAAACAGTTAAATGATGATAATTTGGAACAAAAGAGTAGATAATATTCTCTGGTGCCATACACAGCTGTTTACATTTTTAGAGGTACACATAAACAAAGTAGCAATGCTTTGCATTCAGTTCAGACAAAGTAAAATGATTACAAATTATGCAGAGTGGGAGAGAATCTGATCCGCTGTTATTGGACCAGCTCTATACTTATTTTGTCCTTAAAAATCACATAGTAAATATTCACTATAAGCCTATTAAGAAATTGAAACACATCTCTTGAGTTACGAGTGGTGTTTATACAATTTGCTATATTAATTAATGCTCCTAACTTGCAAAAATAACGTTTTTTTTTTTAATTATTTATTTTCCAAATTTTTTCATGGATGCTATGCAAAGTAAAAGAAACTTTCAGAAATGTTTGTGGTGCTGAATTGGATTAATTATATTGTATGAATTGTATTGTCTTTAACGAGTTGTCAAAGCCAGAGCAAAAGTTAACTATTTGTCTCTGACCTTGGCACAAGTCAGGAATTAGAGTGTGTATTTATCACAACATGCAAAAAGTATGCATTGAAGTTTGAAAGCTGGTAGAAGAAAAGGTTTCTGCCAAAAAAGTAATCATAGATATAGCAATACATGGCAGAGATCCCAAGGTTAAGAGACCAGATGTGAGTTATATAATTTGTGAGGAAAGATGTTTAATGTGACAACTGCACAGTCAGTGCAAAGTAATACTTGAACAAATCAATTGTTGTTTACATAGGAGACTACAAAATGATAGCATTACTTTGTTGAAAAACATTTATTACATTCTGTGGTGGTCAGAAGTGAATAAATTTGATACAAATCACTTCATGCTCCTGGGAATAATACCAAACAGATCTTCAAGACAGCAGGAGAGGACAGAGCTGATTTTTCTATAACTTGCATAAGGCTTTTCTCAACTGTAGGGAAACATATTTTCAGTTAGCCAAGAACCAAGTGTTACTAGAATTGAGAGATAAACTGGAACAGGAGAAAACTTCTGCCAAATAACCCATTCCCTGTAATAAGAGAGATCCAAGAAATAAAGTTTAAGAAGTACAGGCCTGTCAGTCTCACGTCAGTGCCTGGTAAAATCATGGAGAAGATGGTTCTCGAACTTATTGAGGCTCACCTGGGGGACAAAGCAGTCATTGGTCCCAGCCAGCATGGGTTTGTGAAGGGTAGGTCCTGCCTAACTAACCTGATTTCCTTTTATGATAAGATCATCTGTATGATGGACCAAGGGAAACCAGCTGATGTGATTTTTTTGGACTTCAGCAAGGCTTTTGACACGGTTTCCCATAGGATCCTACTGGACAAAATGTCCACCATACAGCTAAATAAAAACATCATACGATGGGTGAGCAATTGGCTAACGGGCAGGGCCCAAAGGGTTATGGTAAATGGGGCTGCGTCAGGCTGGCGGGCAGTCACCAGTGGGGTCCCTCAAGGCTCCATTTTAGGGCCGGTACTTTTCAATATTTTTATAAACGATCTGGATGTAGGAATAGAAGGTATTTTGAGCAAGTTTGCTGATGACACCAAACTTGGAGGAGTTGTGGACTCGAATGAGGGTGGAAAGGCCTTGCAGAGGGATCTGGATAGGTTGGAGAGCTGGGCGATCACCAACCGCATGAAGTTCAATAAGAGCAAGTGCCGGGTCCTGCACCTGGGACGGGGAAACCCTGGCTGCACATACAGACTGGGCGATGAGACGCTGGAGAGCAGCCTAGAAGAGAGGGATCTGGGGGTCGTGGTAGACAGCAAGTTGAATATGAGCCAGCAGTGTGCCCTGGCGGCCAGGAGGGCCAACTGTGTCCTGGGGTGCATCAAGCACGGCATCGCTAGTAGGTCAAGGGAGGTGATTGTCCCGCTCTGCTCTGCGCTGGTGCGGCCTCACCTCGAGTACTGTGTGCAGTTCTGGGCACCACAGTATAAAAAGGACATGAAACTGTTGGAGAGTGTACAGAGGAGGGCTACGAAGATGGTGAAAGGCCTGGAGGGGAAGACGTACGAGGAACGGCTGAGGTCACTGGGCCTGTTCAGCCTGGAGAAGAGGAGGCTGAGGGGAGACCTCATCACAGTCTACAACTTCCTCGTAAGGGGGTGTCGAGAGGCAGGAGACCTTTTCTCCATTAACACCAGTGACAGGACCCGCGGGAACGGGGTTAAGCTGAGGCAGGGGAAATTTAGGCTCGACATCAGGAGGGGGTTCTTCACAGAGAGGGTGGTTGCACACTGGAACAGGCTCCCCAGGGAAGTGGTCACTGCACCGAGCCTGTCTGAATTTAAGAAGAGATTGGACTGTGCACTTAGTCACATGGTCTGAACTTTTGGGTAGACCTGTGCGGTATCAAGAGTTGGACTTGATGATCCTTAAGGGTCCCTTCCAACTCAGGATATTCTATGATTCTATAAGTAGAAAACCAGTTTATTAAGTATGAAATGAATATTTTGTGAAAAATGAAGGAAAAAAGCAGGCAACCTTTTGACTACATTCACTTAACCAGCTTGCGTACTTCTGCCTTACTTTTGTTATTATATTTTAGGCCTTTGTAAACCACAAGAAAGGAGGCAAATTATTCCACAGGCTGTCTTATAAGGAAATTAGGTAAAGAATTATTAGTTTGCTGCCAAGAAATAATTTGGTTTCCCGCAGCAATCTAGTTAAAGCCTAACTAGCAGGTTCTATAATGGAAGCCTGCAAAGTATTTAAATAACAACGTTGAAACATTTTAATCACTATACAAGTAAGGAATGCACTTAAGTATAACATGAGGAGTACTATCCATTGTCATGCAGAGAACCTTTTAATGGTTTTTATTATTATTGTTGTTATTTTGTTGCTCATCTACAGAGTACAGAATTTTGAAATTAAACTCAGCAATGTTTAGAAAAACAGAAACTGAATCTCAAATGTCTTTAGGTATATATACTTTGGAAATGCTGCTGGACAGCAGTGCCTGATGCACCAGGGGACAAACTGAGGTTGGGAGACTAGTTTTAATAATTTCTAACTTCATATTCCTTCACTGTACAGTTTTGAGTGTGAATGTGAGCCATTTCTTGGGAGTTAGAAAAAATTGTTTTAGCTTTCAATTATACAGGAATTCAATGAAGCTTGGCATCAGAATTTATGGGCTGGAGGGAACAATATACTGGATGCTGTTGCTCATCAGGGTAAGATGATCATCTTATAATTAGTTTCCATTATCTTTAGTGTCCTGTAGCTCCTATTCCTGCCTTCAGGTCCTCCAGTATCTCCAGCCTTTTACTACTTCCTTGTGATACTCCAATTCTGTATAGTTACTCTTATGAAATTCCAGTAGCTCTACCTAATTCCAGTATTATTTTTTAAGTTGACCAGTTAAACAACACACTCAACAGTACAAATCTGCATGTATACTGATTAGGAGGAGCTACTTAGGCAAGCACAATACCACCAGCAAGGCTCTTTGTTTTCTCTTTTTTCCCCAGCAGATCACTCATAGGTTCTGTATTCTCAATCAGCCATTGTACTTCACAAAATATGTTGCAAAACAAGATCACTTCCTCTCTGAAAAATTTGGTAGACAATGTCCAGTTGACTAAAAAAGTTATTAGAAAAGGCAACTGTATAACCTTAGTTTTCTTTGGAAATAAGGCAAGAATAAGAATTTCATTATCTAGTACGGTTAGTTGGGAACCATTAATTTCATACCACAAGAGTTCCAGCACTGTAGAGAGAACAAAAAATAGTGCTAAGTTATTGACAGATACCTAGACGGTGCAATTGCAAATTGAACAGGCACATGGTATTCTGGGCAAAGAACTGGCTGAACAGTAGGGTTTAAAGGGTTGTAGTGAATGGGGCTACTTCTGGCTGGCAGTCAGTCATTAGCGGTGTTCTCCAGGGCTCAATCTTAGGGCCAGTTCAGTTCAATATTTTTATCAATGATCTGGATGCAGGAGTTGAATGCATCCTTAGTAAATTTGCTGACATTACTGAACTGGGAGGTGCTGTGGACTCTCTTGAGGGATGAGAGACTTTGCAGAGAGATCTAAATAGATTGAAGCACTGGGCCATCAGCAACAGCAGGAAATTTAACAAGAACAAATGTCAGATTCTGCACTTGGGATAGATTAATGCTGTATTACAGACTGGGAGATGGCTGGCTGGAGAACAACCCTGCAGAGAAGGATCTGGGGGTTCTGGTTAACAACAGGCTCAACATGACCATCAGCGTGCCTTGGCAGTGAAGAGGGAAAACGGCATTTTTGGGTGCATTAAACACAGCATAGCCAGCCAGTCAAAAGAGGAGATTCTTGCAAAGTATTTAGCATTGGTGAAGTCTCACCTGGAGAATTATGTGCAGTTCTGGGCTCCACAATTTAAAAGGGATATTAAGATACTTGAGGAAGGCAATAAAGCTGGTTAAAGGGCTGGAAGGCATGTCCTATGAGGTAAGGCTGAGGACAAGTTTGTTAAGCTTGGAGAAAAGGAGATTGAGGGATGACCTCATTGCTCTCTACAGCTTCCAAAGGTGAAGAAATGGAGAAGGTGGTGTTCATCTTTTCTCTCTGGTATCTTGTGTCAGGACATGTGGGAATGGCTCAAAGATCCGTCATGGGAGGTTCAGATTAGATACTAGGAAAAACTTCTTTACTGTAAGGGCAGACAAACGCTAGAACAGGCTTCCTTGAGAGGTATCTTATGCCCCATGCTTGTCTATGTTTGATAGGCATTTGGATGATGCTCTTAATGATATGTTTTAACTTTGGATCAGCCCCAAAGTAGCCTGACAGTTGAACTCAATGGTCTTTGTAGGCCCCTTCCAACTGTTCTGTTCTGTTCTGTTCTATTCTATTCTATTCTATTCTATTCTATTTAATTCTAGACATATGCTTCTATTCTAATTCTAGATGTATGCTTATATCTAGGAAATTTTATTTGCTAGCCTGAGTTTCATAAATATTATTAGTCATTTGAGGAATGTATAATCCTTCAGTTTCCCATTACAATAAAAAATAATATTCCCTTTCTATTGCCAGTTTAATATCTCAGGCTGTTTTCTACAGTCAATGCATTCTATCTTTCTATCTCAGCTGTTCCTCTAATTTCTTTTTTAACAGTCAATACTGCCTCTTAATCACATGTACGTGCTTGATCTTATTCTTCAACTTGTGTTCCCATTTTCTTACCTCCTTGCTATGTTCAATTTGACTAGCTAGCCTCAAATTCCTACACTGATTCCTGGTCAAATATATTTCTCTTTGCCACTGTTTCATTTGCCACATTCTTTAAGCAACTATTTTTCATCCAACTCATATCTTTATCTCAGTCTGTAAGCAACTTAAATTAAGATCTTTTAATGGGAGGGGGTGTTGGTTGCTTTCAAAAATGGACAGAGCTTCTGTTTCTGCATGTAGAACCTGTCAGAGTAGTCTGAAAATCTTTACAAGTTGATTAAGGCTCTTTAATTTTTCAATAAAGAAAGAAATGTAGCATATGTCATGCTGATAGCTCCCACATCATGGTTTGGGGCAAAGCCTACAACAGAGAACCTAGACATCCTCCCCCTTCAACCTAATTCGCATAGTCTGCTCTCTTCCTGACCTAAATGTATATTTCCCTTTCTGTTAAACAGCAGTGGTTCCATGTCACTGGAGAAATTTACAATATGACAAAATTATTATGGTAAAATTCACTAATTTATTGCCAACAGTGACAGATATTTTAGAGGTCAAAGACTGACATTAACATTGAACTTATGCAGCTGATGCTTTCAGTGCTCCCCAAGTCAAGGCAGTTTACCAGGAATGAACTAAATTTCACATAACAAATGTTTATAAAGTGATATAGTGCAAAGTCCCAGATGCTACACTGTTAGTATTTCACAGCACGGTTATTAGCCTAATGGATTTTATTTGCTGGAAAAACGTACTTGGTGTCATAAAAAAGTTAAAATAAGACCATTTTACAATTTGTACATGAAAAACTGCCAGGAGTAGTTGTTTGTACATTACCATCAAAAGAAAATCATTTTTCATATTCAACGTAAGATTCATGAGTACACTAGACTCTATCATTTAACATTATGATATGGACAGCCTAAAGATGAACAGTACTGTGCTGATTATATGGTCAAGCCATTTATTAAGTGCTAGTGGTGTTCAATAACACCCTTCCAATACAATAACTTAATAGAAATCAAACAGTTACTCTGATCCAAGACTTCTCCAGAGGTCCTGTACATGCAGTAGTGATGCTCCATTAACTCTGAATTTTAGTACTTACAGCTGATTATCAGGCAACCATAAGATTCCCTGTATTTCTGAGAAACAACCTTGTCCTACAAGGATCATATACACACAAGGAAGGAAATTTATCTATCTGTGCATTCTGAGATCAACCTGAGTAAAATCTAATACAAAACTAGCATCAAAGAGGTTATCTAACTGCTCTTCCTCTCATTCTGAAGTGTACAACAACAACAACAACAACAACAACAAAATATGCATTCTACCAGTAAAGAAAAATGTTGAAAGAGAAATGGTTATGAAATCCAGTGACGGGGGGTACTGAGGTGGTCAGATGTCTTGGTGCTAGTTTCTTCTTGTCTGGGCAAGTGCTCTCACCATTACATTGTTAACTAAAATTTCCTTCTGTGATCAATTTGTACCATAAAGAATGCACAACTACATTTTCATTGGAACCAGATCAGGCATCCCCAGAAACATACAACACTCCATCTACTTGCTGTGTCCCAGACAGGCTCAAGTGGGATAAAAGTGTCTAGATGCTCAGTCAGTATGGTATTTTAGACTACATTTTTGGATGCAGATTTTAGATGCCAAAATCCTTTTTCAGATGCAGACCCTGAACTTTTGTCACATGTAATTGACATCATCCACAGCTGGCTATCAAACAGCTAAATAAATTGTGGTCCTAATCTCAAGTGACCAGGCTGAATTACTAGGAAGCTTTTCTGCACATTTCTGTGGATAGAGGCTTCTGAAGCGGTGTGTCCTCTGTGCCAAATGTTTTTAGTTGTTACTGATTGGAAGCTGTAACAATTGTTTCTTCAGCTCTTCAGTAGGTCTTTAAATTGAACTACATTCTATTGTATTTCATTGAACATCATTACATTCATCAAATGATGATTCAAAATTCATAAACAATCTGCTTAGTTTCTGTCAAACAGTGACTAAAACGAATGTTGTAGTATGTTTACTGGTTGTGTTTGTTTGAAGAACACTATATGCATATGCACAGTATTCATTGCAAAGCATCTTTACAGAATCATGAAGAAAAATTATGCTGTTCTGATATGATATCCACCCATTTATTCATTCCTCACAAATGATGTGCAACAAAACCACAAAGGTGCTTCTAATTATTGGTACATTCTGAATATCTACCCAAATATGTTTAAAATGCTACCACTCTCTGCAAGAAAACAAGAGAATGGTACCATTTTCTACAAGGAAACAGGAAGGTGAATAACACTAAGAAGTTAAAAAAAAAAAAAAAAAAAAACAAGAACAATTTACCTCAAACTAGTCTCTTTTCCTTCGAACCAAATGCTTGTTGTGCAGGTAGTGCACAAACATAGACCATATTGTAGATACTAGGTTTTCACTGTCATGTATAGTTCTGAAACATATGTTTTTGTTCTCCATTCTTTAAATTTGGTAATGCCCTTCACAATACTGTGGATTATTTTTTGCCTTATTGCCCAAAGAATTTAGACTGTGTGTGTTAAAATAGTTCAGTAAGATTTTGATTACTTTTATTGCTTTGTTTATTCTGCATGTAGGCATAAGCATTATTTTCAAAAACATTTAATGATTTTAGATGCTTGCATTTCTTTGGTACCAACTTGAAAGACTTTCACTGAGCATGAATCCAGCCTGTTGGAGGTGATTCAGCTGATGTCCTGAAACCAAAACAACTGCAGTCGGCCTCAAATCCTGGAAAAATCCTGAATTATTTAGTAATCTTCAGCATCTATTACAAGCATATTGTAGCTGTAGTAGGCATGAACATCTGATAAGAAACCATGAGACTGAAAGGTGAATAAGCAAATACAACCAAAATAAAAATGACTAGAAAGTTTTTACCTTTTATCCCTCTCTCTGTGGTCATTGGAGTTTAGAAAGGATCTTTAATAAGACACATATTCTTGATATATTTTGCAAATTACATTCAGGTTTCCCATCTGTGATTTTCTATGTGATTAGTGTATACCAATGTGGGAAATAACACCTTAATGATAATAATTTTAAAGGGTGAAATAGTAATGATTTTTGAATGTCCAGGTATGGTACAGCTGGTTAAGAGAAAAGCAACAGCAGCAGTGGTATTCTAAAAGAATAAACATATCTAATGGTACAGGAGTCTCTGCTTAGGCTTTTGGAAGTTGTAGCTAGCAAGGACAGGAGTTTTGTTGCTTTTTCTTTTTCTTTTTTTTTTCAGTTTCAAAATATACAATCACAGTTATAATCCATTCTACATATAACATCCTGAAAGTGAAAATAAATGAAGCTTTACTCCTAAACTACATGTTCACATTCACTAGAGTTGCCAATAACATCAACATTTCTTAAACTATTTTTATCCCTTTTAGAAAACGTAAGATGTTAAAATGTGCATCAGGTTAAACTGATATTTCTGAACTAACTTAAGGAATCTTTCTATCTGACTAATTTGTGTTTTGCAGCATAGTATAGAAGTACTTAAACTAGCTTAAAAGTGGCAAGCTGGGATTTAATTGTTTGTAGCTTTTTCATTTGCTTTAAGAGCGTTTCATCCAGGAAGGTATCAGGGTCCTAATGTCCTAATAAGCCTTAATGGCCCTGGCCTGCCTCACCCCATACCCCTACCCATGGCAGAGGAGCCCCATTTAGGTCAGCCCTGAGCCTGCACTCCCTGCTTAGTGCAAGGGCACTGCATCAGCTGGGGACCCCTCAATGTGGTGGCAGGGCAGAGCCTGGCAGCCCGTCCCATCCCACAGTCCCAGCAGGGCCATGCAGGAACAGTAGGGCCTGGTGCTGCCCTCCAGGCCCTGGCAACAAGTTGGGAAAGAGATGGGTGGTCACATGCATCCAGATTAGCTGATAATGCTCAGAATCCCTCACCTAGGCTACAATGAAAGGCATTTTCTGAAACTTCGTCATAGCTCCTCATCTTTTCACTGTTTCCTGTTCTTTTATGATGTAGCCACCAACATACTGTAACTGGACTTATTACTCCCATTTCTTTTAAGGGTATTATAAATGTTTTTTCCTTGATTACACTGGGGTTTCTTACTAACGGACTCCTTCCTAGAATTTATTCAAACTGGTTTGCAGTGAGTCTTAGAGTGTGAATATACTTTGATCTTAATAAGGGAAGTGGTTTTTTTTAGTTTATTGTCCTTACAATGCCTAACAAACTGAAAGTTGCTACATTATTGCTATTCATACACATATCTCCTTTCTTTGCTAACTATGCAAGAAGTTTTGCCTAAGAGACTCCAAAATGTTGCTAGCAAAGCTTAGATTCTTTCTGATTTCTTGAAGTTTGTGGGTATATTAAAAGAGTTGATATAGTTACTCTACTACAGGTGGCAACAAAAAGAGGTATAGATTATATTAAATTGTATTTCATATTTCAATTTAAACTATTTGAGCTAATCTCCATAAGATCACAGTAACATTTGTTGCAAAAACAGTTCAGAATCATTGACTCTGGCACCAAGTTTTATAGAGCTGGATGGACACCAACAACGATGACCTACAGTGCTTTTCAAAATAAACTTTAGCCTTACAGTAGATCCTTGCTAGTTTTTCTCTAAGTTTCCACCAATGTCAGGATGAATTAGTCAATGTGTGATAGTTTGAATCCCATGAGGTCTTCAAAATGTGGTCAAAAGTAAGCTAGCTTGAGCACAACTTTATGTTGAGCTCTGTGCTACAATAGGGATGCTGCTAACCAAACTCCAGGTGGTCATCTAAAAGATAGCACAGGTACCTCATATAGAAGTCAGTATGCAAACAACCTCTGTGAAATGACTTGGCTTGTGTTTTTAAAGTAATAACCATTGTAAATATAAAACAAAGTTTCCATTTTCAGAGTTGTAAAAGAATTCAGAATAATTCTGCTTTCTATTCAGCTTTTGGTGAAATACAAATATTGTGCAATCGGTTACTCCAGAGCAATGTGCTTAACATTCCTGTGCTGAATGTAGGTAATATGACCCAGGGCAGGGAGGAGAGGGACATGACTCCCTTTTTCTGGTAGCAAAAGCACTTTGACTGAGGCTGGCTTTAAGCTTTTCTTCTGAATTTCTTCCCATCGTAAATTCTAGTTGTCTACTCAGATGGACTAGATCTAATTTGGTGTCATTTTTCATCAAATATTCTCACTTTGTTGTTCAAGCATCTGATTCCTGAAGAACTCTGAACAGATTGTCTACTATCTTTAGGACTTCCCAGCCTAGCCCAGTACTAAAGAGAAAATATACGCTTATCTACCAGAATTGTGATGACATCAGCTCAAGCTTTCATCTCTTAGTTTTACTATACCCTCCGAAATGTCTTAAGTAGAAGAAGTCAGAATTCTCTTTAGAGGGTCTATATATTTGGATGCATGATTTGGGTCTGCTGATGCATCTAAAAATATATCTTATTTCCAGACATATAACATACAGTTTCAGTAACTTTATTAAAAATATTCTGCTATTTATAAACCACCAAAGGACTGTTCCTCAGGATTTTTTTATTATTATTATTATTCTTTTTTTTATATAATTCCTTAGTATGCCAAATTCAAATCAAGAATGCATGTTGTCTTTTGTGGTAACTTCATGGTTACAACCATGAAAACCTGTTATACTTTATTGTATAAGTTCTTATATGTTTGCTGTCTTAGTGACATTATGATAGCATTATCCTCAACAGTTCTGATTTGCAAAGGTAGGCACAAAGATACATTTACAAGTATCATCCAGTGGCTTACATTGTACAGAAGTATTCTGTTATCTAATTATATCTTTGGAGCTATTAGTTGTGTTATCCACATGTTATAGACTGACATAGAAGCTTGGTGGTTTGTTTTTGTTTGTTTTTGTTGTTATTGGTTTGGTTTGGTTTTTGTTTTACAAAATTCCTTATCTATACTAATTGATTCCTTTTGTTAGAAATTTCACCTCTGCATACGCATCCGGTACTTAGAGCTGGCTGGTTCTCACTAGCTGTTGCAAACCTCCCTGAAGACCATTAGACCTCATGTGTTGCTGCCACTGTCTTGTTACATACAAGAAAGCCTCTCCTTATTACCAGAAGGATCTCTTCCATACAGACACCTGACATTAACCACCTTTCAAACTGTCTCACTAGATTTAGTGGAGCAATACTTTCTAACCTTTTGGACAATTTAAACTTGCCCTCATGAAAGAAGATAAAGATTTGGACAAATAATAAATTTATTCACAAGTCTCTTCTTAGAGAGACTCCATTCAGATTAAACCTGCTCTGCTTCTTCATCTCAAATTTCTGTGAACCAAAGGTTAACATCCTGATACAGACAATCTTTTCCTCTGGAATTATCTCTTGCCTCAGTCAAGCTTCTACAGATGGTGCCTTGATATGTGGACTAATTTCTTACTCATGTAGGCCTCTCAGTTGTCCTTTTAACAATTCCTACTGTGAGGAAGACACAGGTTGCAGTTTGCAACTGTTTGCAAGAAGACTCGGCAGTTTCTTTATGCAATAAAAATGTCAAGGACAAACTGTACATTATACAAGAACATATATGAGTCTAGTACATGTAATTGATACCCAGACTTAGTCAAGCACCAGCAAGGAGGGTAATCAAACACCAGGATGATAGTGCAGTGGGGGAAGGAAAAAAAAAAGAAAAAAGGAAGGAGTAGCTGATACACAGGAGGGATGTGCTGCCATCAAGAGGGACCATAACAGGATGGTGAGATGGGCTTGCAAGAACCTCTTGTATTTCAACAAAGAGAAGTGCAAAGATTCTCCCTGCACCTGGGGAGAGACTAAAACACACACCAGTACTCTTTGGGGACTGACCATCTGGCTGTATTAGAAGGAGGAAAAATGAGGTCAAGGAAGGTGATACTTCCCCTCTACACAGCATCTGGAGTAATGCGTTGATTGCTGCACTCCCCAGTAGAAGAGAGACATGGACATGCTGGAGAGTCCAGCAAAGGGTCACTAAGATGAGTAAGGGACCAGAGCATCTCTCCAATGAGGAAAGGCTGAGAGAGCTGGGACTATTTAGCCTAGCAAAGACAATGCTCTAGGGGCGATCTTATATAAATACCCAAAGGGAGGGTATAAGGAAGATGGAGCCAGGCTCTTTTCAGTGGTGTCTAGTGACAGGACAAGAAACAGTGTGCACTGACTGAGTCGCAGGAAGAACTTCTCTACCATGAGGGGGACTGAGCACTGGAACAGATTGCCCGGAGAGGTTGTGGTGTTTCTCTCCTTGGAGTTATTCAAAGGCTGTCTTAACATGGTTCTGGGCAACTGACAGTCCTGCTTGAGCAGGGGGTTTGGACCAGATGATCTCCAGACCATTCTGTGAGTCACCAACCCAGAAGTATGGCATTTCCAGTAGACTGTAAGGTCAGCTGTCTGTGGTTCACTGAATCACATTATTTTTTCTAAACAGTATTCAGGTTTGATGAACTGTCATTTTCCATTCAAACTGTGTTCCCTTAGAAACCTTTGAGCCAGATTTGCTGCTGAGCTAACATATGAGGAAGTCTTGAAATCTCTGACTCCACTTGTCTCTTTGGCTGCTGTAAATGTACCTCATGGACTGATGACACCTTGGGGGCTGGCAAGCCAGTGATACAGACATAAAATACAGGAACACAAGTAAAATTTAGGAAACCTGACAAATATCAACTAGAAAACTCTAATGCAGTAAAAGTTTTATCAGAAACAACTCTGGTATCCACTGTTTTTGAGAAAAAATGTTCCAAAATTTCACAGACTCCTTTAGTTTCATATCATGAAAAGACGGCACATTCCCAGTGCTATGTATTCCCTGCTGAGTGTCCTTCATGAACTGGAAACCTTTCCTCAGTACTTCTTCTCTTCAGATACATTACTACTAAAGTAATCACATCTTGTTCCACATCTCTCCTATAAATATTTAGAAAAGTTTTTCATTTTTAATGTTATCATGTATACCAAAACAAATAGAAAAAGTTTTCTTCTGTGTTGGAAAATGAGACCGCAATAACATTCTTGGGATAACGTGTAACCAAGTGAAGCAACAGCTGGATGAAACAGAAAGCTATGGCTTCCTGTTGAATGGAAAGAATTTAAATCAGAATTTGTAAAATATAGTGCAGTATTGGACAGGCTCATAGGAGTGAGAGAAACCAAATACAGGCCAAAATATGTATATTTTCAAATGTTTCTGGAAGATAACATCTCAATTCTATAACTCTCCTTTAGGAAATTATTTCCTCCAGTCCAAGATAGCCCGTATACATATGTATCAGTGCTAGAGGAAACCTGCCAAAGGTCAGTCCAGATGAAAAAAAAATATGCAGTACAATTCTTGCTACAACGTTAGATTGCAGAAACAGAAAGAGAGTCTTAGCAGCAGCCAGGAACAAAAAGACATAAAATTGGAAGAAAAAAATATTCCATAATTCTAAATTTTGGTCCAGTCATACTATGCTGCAAAAGAGATTACAGCAATAATGAGAGCTTTCCAAATTGTCACTGTATGTTCTGTCCTTCAAAATATTCTATAACATATATTGTAACTGGCATTTTGAGAAATATTAAAAATGTATTAAACAGATTAATTAAATTAAAAGGGTAAAATAATTCATAAGTTTCAAAGAATAAGATATCCAGAGGAAAAACAGATTTTCATATAAATTTTTATAATTGTTACAATTCCTTTATGCAGGATTTTTTTTTTGACTGCACATACTCTGATTTTTTAGTTTTAGAAATTAATATTAATGCATATCTAAGTCTGTGATATGCCATGAGAATTGTACAATTTGCCTATGAATATGTAAGTCACAAGGAAGCATCATACTAATAATGTAATTATGTAACAATGTAGTAAGGATACACTGGTATAGAGTTTAAGAATTAACATTTTGATTGGCATCTCAGCCACTTAATAGTTCTGCTCTTTTAGAACTAGTAAACCAATGATTTTCTCCCTTCTTTAGGCTTTGAGACTAATTTATAAGTGTGGAAAACAGGACGGGTGTGAATAGAACCTGGTGGGAATAGAATCTGGTATGAATGTAAACATAAACACACATAAACAACCACAAGAATAGTATTAATCTTGAATTTGACATGCACCTTTCCTTTAAAATATATATGTGTATATAAAGTTATAGATATATTTTTTTTAACTCCGTTATCAGTGAGAATTTTTCATTTCTGATGCAGGACTCATTCTAATGACAGCAACTGAATTCCTCTTAAATAAACCCCCTCCCTAAAACAGAGTATACAGTTGATAAAACTATGTAATGTCTATATAATAGACAGCTAGTAGTGCCAAAGGGAGTCAAGATAGGAAAGACAGATAAACAGTTGTATTTATTTACCTTAATAATTTATGTGTTTTATGAGTTTAAGATACAGGGATCAGGTAGATGCTTCAAAAGATCAAACTTTAGCTTGTTTGAAAAGTAGATTTATTTGTGTTATTAGAAATCATTTATGAAACAATAAGTGCTATACTAATGGTGAAAGAGCAGATTCTTTCTGCAGCAGAATCAGCTGCAATCATAAATCTTTTAACCATATCTTTAATGACCAGCCAAATCTTCTGAAAAGTGATATAAGCTATAAAACATCCTTTTGTTGTTGTTTAATCAGTAGATTAGTTTGTCAAAAGAACATAATTCGTTATTAATAAACATTTATTTCCTTAGAAATCTTGGAAACTTTTACAAGGATAAATTATGGACGGTTTATTTTTTCTGGAAGATACTTTATGAAAATACTGAGATTTAAGTCTGTGCCTAGGATATATGTTTTTATTTTTATGTACAGATGATAAACTTAAATTTAAGGTAGCATTATAGTTTCTTGGCAATTGAGAAATCATAAAGATTTTAAATCAGCATCATGAGTTATCTGAAGCAGCACTATTTAATTTTCTCATTAACACAAGCTGTGTTATTTTCTTTTTTGGCCATTCTATTTGACTTGTCAAAACCAGATATAACTATTTAATTTACAACCACCCTGAATTGTAACCTCTCACTAGGCCGAGTAAAGGAAATAAATTTTCTACAGTGGCCAGGTTGTATATCTTATTTATCATTTGTTGAATTGAAGTTGTAATCCTGGATAAGAGAAATTAGTATCTCTTTGTGAGACAAAGGACTGGCTCATAACACAAGTGTAATATAAGCACTGACCTAGCAAAGTATTTGTGCTGTGACAAACTTCAACCATGTTGATAATTATATGGATTCCACTGAGAGTTTTTATGTATTTGTATATAAAGGCCACAAGGATCATAGCCATAAATCTAACTGGATACATAAACCAGTAAAATAATAGGTTGTACATACAGTTACAATTTTAAATAATTAGTAGGATGAAGAAATTCAAATTTTACTTCTCATTACTTGCATGCATACTCTGCAACTGAAGGTAAGGTAGCTCCTCAACTGTGTGAGGAGTTTGAAACTTTCCTTTTTGGTTTTGGAAGACTATAACACAATCTCATAAATGAGTAAAAGAGTGTATATGTTTCAGTGATGTCACTACGAAGCAAACAAATAACACAGTGAAGCTATGAAAGGTAGCCTATAATGAAAAACATTTAATTTCAGCCTAACCTTTATGCAATATTTATTTGTCATTTGTATGTAGTTTCTCTCTTTTAATAAATATTAATATTCTAAATATTCTCAAAATAAATCCACTAAGATAGCTTGATTTAAAAAAAAAAAAAAAAAAGGTATGGAAATTTAGCTAAGAATTAGTTTTATTTTTATAATACTTAGTATGGTTTTTTTGCAATTTGGGTATATGGCATCATAAATTGAAAATGTTCCTGCCAAAATAATAATTTTGATATAAATTGTCAACAGTAGCTTAAACTTATTATTAAACTTGTTAAAAAAAAAACTAGAAAATTAACTAAAAAAAAAACCCACTACTTTTAACACTGTAAAGCAGGAAGAGCTTTATTTTTTTGAGATATTTTCTGATTTTTTTTTTTTTTACCATCTCAAAGGTGAATTAGGTGCTGTAATTTATGGAAAAAAAAAAAAAGTGTTCTGACCTGATATTTAGAAAAATACTTCCTAGTTGTCCTAACGAAACACTATCCTTACATTGTGGTGTAAATTCGATCTTTATCTGTTCTTAGGTAATATTGTTGTAATATTGAACATACTCTAGTAGTCAAAATAAATACTGTTTGAACTTATTTTCTGTAAATAATAAGTCCTATTTACCTGATCTTTTTGGTAGTTTAAGACTTTCTAGGAACCTTTTCTGTCTATTTGGCAATCTTAAGCTTAAATGCTTACACGGTATGAAACAGTGGTTCCTTAAGTAGATGCATAATTGGACAAATTTTTCCACTTTTTCTTACTCGAAAAACTTTTTTCAAGTTTTTCTTACTTTTTCTTACTTCCTACTTACAGAAGGAATAACTACTGACAGTCTGTTCATCAAATCAAATCACCACAGTTTGTATTGTGTCTTCCTTTTTGACCTCAAAGACCTTTATTTGTTAACTTTGGGGGCCAATACTTGTGGTTTTTTTTGGTTGTTGTTTTATTTTGTTTTTCAGAGAATGTGGCATTTTAGGGGAACAATGGTTGAAACACACACAAAAAGGGGAGTTTCCTACTCTATAATGTGATAATTGCAACTTTGGAAGACACAGTTCTCTTGGGGGATTTTCAAGGAACTGGTAGATTCCTGGCTCCTTAATTTTGAACTTTGGAAACACCAACTCTGTCTACATTTTTAGACACTTTAAATCACTTAATAATTTGTAATCCTCAAGCTTTTAAGAGAGGCTCTTGCTTTTTATCTTAGCATTGTAATACAAAGCTAGGTGCATGTATAAATAAGTACATTCAATTTATGATAATTTACTCACTAAAGCCAAATAGGCAAAGTTCGCATCTATTTCAATGATGGCAAGAGTAAGCTTTACTTTTTATTGTCCTTGGTTTATCCACAACTTGGATTCAACTGGAGTTTAAATCATGACAGATGTTTTGAAATAGACTGTAGTAGCTAAGTAGTAATGGAAGTAGAATTTTTTATTCCTAAAGTGCTTCTCAGTGTCGCTTTCATTAGAATACATCTTCTTCAAATTTTCACAAATGAATTTCTTAACACAGCAAAACTTAAGTGTAGCATGTGTGAGAAATTACCATCCTGTCTATGTATGTCATCTATTCATATGGTATGCTGTTATAGTATGGAAAATTGTATGGAAAAATGTATATTAATGTGCTTTGCACTAATGATAATTTGATGGATCCAGATTTTATTAAAATCTTTGAAACAGCTTTGTGACCTATGGTATTTTATAGTTCATCTCTAGAATTTGTTTTCATATGTAGGTTTCATAAGCACTGCTGTCATTTATATGCTGTGTAATCTAATTTTTATTACTTATATAGCATTTTAATTGCCCTGCAAAATTCCTGATCGCAAACAACTTTTCAAAATAACTGAGAATAATTCAGAATGGATGAAGGAATATTGTTAGTAATGTTTGTATAAGTTAGGTCAGCGAAAAGTAAAATAGACCTTTTTTGAAGCTTAGATAAATAATTTATTAATAATGGGACAAAATGTATTTAAATTGTCATACTCTATTAAAAATATAAGCTAACTTTTAGTCTAGATATGATTGATGTTTGAACCTCTCATCAGACTGGATATTTCTGGTTGCTTTACAGTGGATTTGATGTTGGTCTGGAAGAAGTGTTTGTGTTGGGAACAGTGCTAATAGTCGGTTGCTTTTCTCATGCTCAGTTTCAGAGTATGTTAGGGAAACAGGAAATGTATTTTAAAACCTTATAAAAATAATTATACTGTAAGCTAAATTTAAATTTTTGTATCTTGGAAAGATAACATGACTACAAATCACAATCAATTTTAGTTTTTCCAAACCCCAATTTATTTTGTTAAATCATACACACATTTCTGATCATTACAAGTATTTATGATGTAGCTATGTCCAGTGCATTACCGAAGCATAATGAAAATAAAATAAACAATAAAATTATATTTAATATTATGCTTTGAAATTCATTCTGAATGAGATGGAGAAGAAGAAAGTTGAGATAAAATGTTTGTCTCATCTAGATTAGCTTCGCTCAGATGATTTCACTGGTTTTTCACTGATTTGTACCAGCTGAAGTGCTGGCCTGCTAACTGAGTTTTAAAAATCACAGCTGGCTTATGCAAACCATTTATTTTTCTTTATTTATTCATTCATTTTTAGCTCTATTGTGTTTACACTATGAAGAAATTCTGTGGTGTCTTCTCAAATTTTACCATTTCCAATTTAAATGTCACACCAAATAAGTGCAAAATCCATCATGGCAAGGGAAACCCTGATGATAAATAAAATAAAATTGTTTAATCATAGTAGAGTTTATAATATGTCACTAGCATTCATCTAAAACTGACGTATTATTTCAGCAACAATGTGTCAAAAGGACATATATGGACAATCTAATTAGAGGTCAAATAATTTTTGTTATTTAGAATGTATATATGACACTCTGTTGTTAGCGTAGCAACCACATAACCACCAAGTGATTATATGAAGGTGCTTTATTCAGCGCTGGAAGCCGGGGCAGGTGCCCAAATCTGGCTTCAAGTCCCGTTACTTCCCAGCCGTTATTTATACATACAATATTGCATCAGGTATACATATTCATTACAGGTTGCAACATCAGCCTCGCTTTTCATTCTAATTAGCTCCCCTCCCCTTTGCACATGCGTGGCGCACTCTGGTGGTCGTCCAGGTGGTCGTCCAGATGAAGTAAGGAGTCTTCCTCTCCGCTAAACTCTTTCACCTTTCTCACTCGACGCATGCTCCCTCCGCTCCTTGGTTCTGCTTCAACTCATTTCATCATCTCCAGGCCCTTATCCAAGGTCAGGTTGTACCTATTCCCTCCCAGGGTTCCCCTTCAACGATTCCTTTAAATGTTCAATGTACTCCCTAGGTTTCCAGTATACATAGATTACTTGATAATGTAAGTACATTTAATAATATTTAATTATACCGTATGATCCATCACCTGAGAAACATTAATAGAACATCCATTCGATTCTCCCCAACACTAACATTTCCCCCCTTTGAAAATACTTCACTCATACCAAGAGCAAGTATTTTCATTACTATTAAAACATAATTATATACATCCTGTTTACCGGTAACATGCATATTCGGGTTCGGTTCAGGAGACTCATAAGGTTTTCCATACATGATTTCATAGGGACTTACTGACATCCCACTTCTTGGCTTTATTCTAATTCTTAGCAAAGCTATCGGTAAGGCCTGTGGCCACTGTATCTTAGCCTCCTGACAGATTTTGCTTAATTGTCCTTTTAAAGTTTGGTTCATCCTCTCTACTTGACCACTAGATTGAGGCCTCCATGGGGTATGTAAGTTCCAGGTAATTCCTAGTAACCTACTAACCTCTTTAACCACATTGGCAATGAAATGTGGTCCCCTGTCTGAAGAAATACCCAATGGTACACCAAATCTAGGGACTATTTCCCGTAGTAACCATTTTACCGTTTCTTTAGCTTGGTTGGTTCGACAGGGAAGGGCCTCTGGCCATCCTGAAAAAGTATCAACCCCTACCAATAGGTATTTATAACCTCTTGCTTTAGGCAGTTCCACGAAATCTATTTGCCAGTAATCTCCAGGCTCTATTCCAGCTCTAGTTCTCCCCATCTCAGCATGTTTCCTTGCTACCGGGTTATTCTTTAAGCAAAGCTCACATTTTGACATTACTGACTTTGCCATTGTTAACATGTGTACCGAGATGACACCTCGTTTCAAATAGGTCACCATTGCTCCTGCACCCCAGTGACATTCATTATGTTTTATTTGTAAGATTTCTCGCATTACTATAGGAGGCACTATAAGTTGTCCTGTCGCAGTCACATACCATCCGTCAGGATTCTTCTGGGCCTTCATCAAATTTGCAAGTCTCTCGTCTTCTGCTGAATACTTTGGGTCTTTAGGTAATTTAAAACAAGAGAGGCCTACCTTCGATGGAATTAGAGCCATTGCTTTCCATACTTCACGCGCAACCTTCCGGGCCGTCAAATCTGCCAATCTGTTACCTTCTGCAATCTCTGACATCCCTCCTTGATGGGCTTTACAATGCATTATGGCCACCTGTTGGGGTTTCTGTACAGCTGTTATTAATTTCAATATTTCTTCCTGATATTTTATATTAGTCCCTTGTGAGGATAGCATTCCCCTTTCTTTCCATAATGCCCCATGTACGTGGACTACCCCGAATGCATATTTTGAATCTGTCCAAATATTCACATTCTTACCCTCGCTTAGTTCCAGGGCTCGTGTCAGGGCGACTATTTCTGCTCGTTGGGCTGAAGTCCCCGGAGGTAGGGAATTTGCCTCAATCACTACCTTTGATGTAGTTACCGTGTATCCTGCATAACGAGTCCCATTTTCCACAAAGCTGCTTACATCCGTGAAAAGTTCCCAATCCGGTCTCTCCAGAGGCTGATCTTTTAAGTCTGTTCTGCTGGCATAGGTATGTTCGATGATCTCCACGCAATCATGACTGAGGTCTCCTTCCTCCGCAGTTGTTCCTAGAAACACTGCTGGGTTCAATAGGTTAGTAGTTCTTAAGATTCATTCGGCTGGGCGATAGCCAATGGCCCCCCCTTTTGCCTGTATTAAAAGGACTGTGGCTGCCACGGCCCTTAAACACGAGGGCCATCCGGCGCTTACCGCATCCAATTGTTTAGAAAAATACCCCACAGGTCTTTTCCAGCTCCCAAGTCGCTGGGTCAGTACTCCTAATGCCAATCGTTGTCTCTCATGCACAAACAGCTGAAAGTCCTTTAATAAGTCCGGCAAGCCCAAGGCAGGCGCCTTTATCAGGGCTTCTTTTAATTTCTTAAAGGCCTCTTGTTGTGGCTTCCCAGGTAAATGTACAGGCCTTTTGGGTTTCATAGAGGGGCTTTGCTATGAGTCCATAGTCCCCAGTAGACCCACAGTCTACACCACCCGGCCATACCTAGGAAAGCCCGTAGTTCGTGCAGATTTCGCGGCTCGGGGATTTCACAAATAGCTTGTATTCGGTTAACTCCCAATTTTCTTTGTCCTTGAGAAATTTCACATCCCAAATAAATTACTGTTGTGCACGCGATTTGTACCTTTTGTTTAGAAACCTTGTACCCATTTAGTTCCAATTGATTCAAAATATCAATAGTTACCTGAATACATTCTGACTCTCCTTCGGTAGCTATTAATATATCGTCCGCATATTGTAGCAGCAAGTGTCGGTCCTTTGGTACCTGAATCTGTTCTTGGTTAATCCAGTCTTCTATTTCTTTAGCTAGTTGACTGCCGAAGAGGGTCGGGCTATTCTTGAATCCTTGAGGCAATCTTGTCCAGGTCAGTTGCATCTTTCGTCCGTTCCGTGGACTTTCCCATTCAAAAGCAAAAAGTTTTCTACTATCCTTGTCAATGGGTATGCAGAAGAAGGCATCTTTTAAATCAATTACAGTAAACCACTTATATTTTTTCTTTTACAGATGTTAACAATGTATAAGGATTAGCCACCACTGGGTGAATATCTTTTGTTATTTCGTTTATTGCCCTAAGGTCCTGCACTAGCCTGTATTCCCCATTAGGTTTCTTTACTGGGAAAATTGGGGTATTATATTCAGATTTGCATTCCTCCAAAATGTGGTAGCTAAGAAATTTATCTATAATCTTTACTATTCCTAGCCTAGCTTCTAGCTTCAATGGGTACTGTTTAATCCGTACCGGTCGGGCCCCTTCCTTAAGTTCAATTTTTACTGGCTGGGCTACTTTTGATTTTCCAGGCACGTCCGTTTCCCAAATTGCAGGCATTACTGCATTTTCTACCTCTTTTGGGATATGAGGAACAGCCTTCTCTTTAATCATTAATATTTGTCCCACTTTTGATTCCGGGATTCTCATAATCAATTCTCCATCTTCAAACATTATAGTTTAGTTAGCAAATCCCGTCCCAAAAGAGGAATAGGGCATTCTGGTACATATAAAAATTCATGCGTAATTTCTTTACCTCCAAACTGTAAATCAAGGGGTTGTAAGAACGGCCGTATTTCCTCCTTCCAGGTGGCACCTACAATAGTAGTTTTCCTTTCCCCTATCTTACCACTTAATCTATTGAGTACTGAATATGTGGCCCCTGTATCAATCAAAAATTTTACTTCCTTATTTCCTATTTGAATTTTTACCAAGGGCTCTTTAGTTTCTTTCAATCTCTCTAAAAAGGCGGAAGGTGATTCCGCTTTTTCTTGCCTGACATTATACAATTTTGACCAATTTATGGTCCGGGGCATGGCATTCTGTACCCCGACTTGTACCCAATCTTGATATCTCTTCAGCCTCCTTATTCCATCCCCTGTGTTATAATCCCATTGGGGATCCTCAGTGGGGAAGTTTTGATCTAGATTTCCAAGCACTAATCCATTTCATATATCTTCTCGGGCTCTCTCTCTGGCTGTCCGCAATACCATGTAATCCATCAAAGTATCCAGGATCACCTGGAGATCATCCCAATCGGGATTTTGGGTTTTAATTATCATTTTCATTATCCTAGCTACTTTATCTGGGTTTTCCCTGTAGGTGCCGGCTGCTTGCTTCCATATCATTAAATCCCCAGCTGAAAAAAAGGCACCTTGACATATACCGGTCCTTCTGTCCCCACTCCTTGCCTGAGGGGAGCGATTATTTTCCCTCCCTGTTCATTTATAGTTTCTCCTGCCCTTCGCTGTTGCCGGGTCCTATGTGACACGGGGAGACTAAAATCGGGGATTCTCCATCACTACTGCTATCTTCCTTTTCTCTTTTCCCTCCCTGTCCTGGCTCTTCCGGCGGAGCCAACGGCGCAACTTCCAGATCAATATTTCCATTATTATATTATTATATTATATTATTATATTATTATATACATTATTATATTATTATATTATATTATTTCCCATAATACTTATTATTCTCTATTGCCTGATGCTGTATACAGCGTCCCTCCTTAGTACATGCACAACAACGTTCCTCAGTTTAAACTTCAAGCACCATTATTCCACAAGCATGCTGCCATTCAGGCTTTCGGCGCAAATAAAAGAATAATTCCACATACGGCAGTTCATCATATTTTCCTTCCCGCTTACAAAATAGCATCAATTGTAAAATTGTATTATATTGCAATGTCCCATTCTCAGGCCAAGTTTCTTGGTCCTCTAGTTTATACTGTGGCCACCAAATGTTACAATAATCAATCAGCTTTCCTTTCCGCATTTCTTGACCAAAACCTCCCTCTTTCCAGTGTGCTAGCAAACACCCCAGCGGGGATGTCCGCGGGATAGGTACATCTTTTCCCAGAATTTCTTTAATCTTTTTCATTTTGAGCTTATGATACGGACCCAAAAGCTGCCGGAGCAGCAACACACTCTCCCGAAAGCTGCCGGAGCAGCAACACACTCTCCCGAAAGCTGCTGGAGCAGCAACACACTCTCCCGAAAGCTGCCGGAGCAGCAACACACTCTCTCGAAAGCTGCCGGAGCAGCAACACACTCTCCCGAAAGCTGCCGGAGCAGCAACACACTCTCCCGAAAGCTGCCGGAGCAGCAACACACTCTTCCGAAAGCTGCTGGAGCAACAACACACTCTCCCGAAAGCTGCAGCAACACACTCTCCCGAAAGCTGCTGGAGCAACAACACACTCTCCCGAAAGCTGCAGCAACAACACACTCTCCCGAAAGCTGCCGGAGCAGCAACAGCACACTTTCCAGAAGCTGCCGGAGCAGCAGTGTGCTTTCCCAAAAGCTGCCGGAGCAGCAGCGTGCTTTCGCAAAAAGCTGCCGGAGCAGCAGCAGCACGCTTTCTACATACCAATAATACCTGGTGCTGACCCTTCAGCACAAACCAATACAGTTACCAATGCCGAACCTGCAGAGCTTTCGCTCTGTCTAACGGACGGCGCCTAGGCTTACCCCGGGAGCTCCCTGCCCAACCGAGCGTGGCTTTCGCCGCGTCTGACCGGCAGGCTTTCCCAACCAAATCGGTACCGAATACCCAAAGTTGAAAGCACCTTTGCTTACCACTCCAGTGGTACGTCGTGAGCAGCGGAGGTCGGTCGTGGTCGACTGCTCCCCGAGAATCCCTCGGTGCCGGCTGGAGCGAAACCGAGACACGATCCGCCTCAGCAGTGCCCACGCTGTCCCATCTGGGTCGCCAAAATGTTAGCGTAGCAACCACATAACCACCAAGTGATTATATGAAGGTGCTTTATTCAGCGCTGGAAGCCGGGGCAGGTGCCCAAATCTGGCTTCAAGTCCCGTTACTTCCCAGCCGTTATTTATACATACAATATTGCATCAGGTATACATATTCATTACAGGTTGCAACATCAGCCTCGCTTTTCATTCTAATTAGCTCCCCTCCCCTTTGCACATGCGTGGCGCACTCTGGTGGTCGTCCAGGTGGTCGTCCAGATGAAGTAAGGAGTCTTCCTCTCCGCTAAACTCTTTCACCTTTCTCACTCGACGCATGCTCCCTCCGCTCCTTGGTTCTGCTTCAACTCATTTCATCATCTCCAGGCCCTTATCCAAGGTCAGGTTGTACCTATTCCCTCCCAGGGTTCCCCTTCAACGATTCCTTTAAATGTTCAATGTACTCCCTAGGTTTCCAGTATACATAGATTACTTGATAATGTAAGTACATTTAATAATATTTAATTATACCGTATGATCCATCACCTGAGAAACATTAATAGAACATCCATTCGATTCTCCCCAACACTAACACTGTAATGTCCCAGTGGCTATAGGAGATTAAAAAAAAAAATCAATTACAGTATCACAGAATTAAAATTAATATTTTTAATCAAATTTATATATATATATAAATCAGTCTCAGAATCCTGTGTGTATATATATATATTCATTATATATTTTTAATTGGATATTTAGAAGCCAGTGGGAGGTCTCCTATTAACCTTAGTGATGCCAAAATTTCACCCCAGTATCAAAGACTTATCAGAATGCCTAAAAATATATCCCTGTGCCAGAATAAAATGCCTTGGGGGATTTTCATGTGTTTAAAAGATTTATGGAGTTTGTTCAAGAATGATTAAGTGCCTATGCTAAATAAATACTATTTATTTATGTATGACGAGGTAATCTTGTTCTCGTTCATACCCTCGGGCTAATGGAATTCAAGCTGAGAATACACACAGCAATTACTTAGACAGTGTAAAGGGATTTGAGGGTCATTGGCATCTGTTTGAACGTTGTTCAGTAGCTCTAAAATATCAGTTCCCAAGCCAAATTATACTTCATTAACCTTCCCCTTAATACACAGTTTAGTTTCTTATCATGTTGCTACCTTTTTTTACTCCCACTGTCTAAAACTGTGATGTCAGCACCACAACATTATTAAGCAACTTTTTTTGTCATGGTCTAGATGTTGGGTAGTATCTTTTAAATTGCCCTCTTATTCTCCTCTCTTACAGAGTATCTCTGTTCAGTTTCTACTATTAGGTATTGATTTAAAAAAAAAAATCACAATCAGTTGAACTGGTGTACTTAGTACAGAGTGACAGAGTAGAAGAGGGGAAAAAAAGTGAGCAAAAGAAAAGAAGGTACAGAAGAGGAAGAAGGACAGGAGAAAGTGCTCAGGTGGCAGTATATAATTAGATCAATGCAAAGATTTTTACAGAACTTGAAAACACCTAGTTTATGGAGAAATTTTAAATAAGAAATTGGAGTAATCTAAACATTTTGGATGGAACAAAATTTTGAAAGTTGAATAAATGAAGGAAATGAAAAAAAAGGCATCAAACATCTGCTCATGGTCTTATATAATTGATCTAGAACGGAGACTAGCAAATAAATGAAAAGTTTGCTGGTATAAATTAATTAATTTGCTGAAATAAAAGGAAAATAAAAATATAAGTCCTCTGCAGAGAACTCTGGTAAACTTTGAAGTTTTTGAGTGAAGAGGAATAAAAAGACAGATGGAATTCAGTATAGTTAAATGTAAGTCAGTATGCATTAAATAAATACTTATTAGTCAGTTGATACTTATTATTTAGGAAAAAAGATCTTGAAGCTACAGGAAAGAAAGATATGGAAACATCAAGTCGGTGCTCAGCAGCAAACACAAAAACAGAATCAAAAGGTAGAAAATAAATTAAAATTTACTACATATTCCAATTAATATCTAGGGATATTAATGAATTATCAGGCAGCAGGGCACTTTGTCACACATCAATACATTTGGAATGCCAAAAGATTGTGGATGTTCAAAAACCAAAGAAACACATTAATAAAAGATAAAAAAATAAAAGACCACATATTAACTGAAGAGGAAATCTGACATACTAGGTTCCAGTTCTCTGGTGAGGCGTTTTGCTGGAGTAGTTAGACTGCTGCAAGAACTGAAATGTCATGGAGTCTGCTGGACTCCATGAAGACCAATCACTAGTTCTTTAGAGCAGTTACCTTATATCCTTCTTCTCCACCATATTGAAATGGACACTTAGGACAGAAGGAAATCAAATGCTTCTCTGACACCCCTAATGCTTGAATATTTTGATCTAAATGAGCAACAAAACACAGTAGCAAACAGCTAAGTTGAGATTAGATGTATTATTGCAGTACTATAAAAGCTCTGTTTCACTCAGTAAGAAGGTTGATGAACAATTTATTCCAGCTAATGAGTTCTTGGCAAACTTAGAGGCGAAGTTAAAGTTTTTTCAACTCTTTATCTCATACTACTTTTCAGTTGTTAAGTAAGTTGTATGGATAGTCCTGTTTTTCATTTGTTTGTTTGTTCTGTTGTTGTTTTTTATTTTAATTTTTATACACTGTCAGAACCTCAGCAGTTCACTGTCAGAAGCTGAATATGGTAGAACAAACCACAAGGAAGGTAGTCCTGGATCTAGTTAGTGACTTTCAATAAAAATAGATTCATGGTGGTAAGAAATATTGTGCCAGTCTAAAAATATTTCTGAAATAATAGTCTTCAACCTTCAGTCTATTACTTCAGCTGCTTAAGCAGTACAAGTTAACTAAAGAGCTCAGCTTTGTCTTGCAGTGTAAGTGCAGCTTATTGCCATGAATCATCTCTAAAACTGTTTGGGAACATGTTCATATTTTTCCCCTAAGAAAAAATCATTTTGGCAAAAATAAAACCTTTTTGGAAGAACATTTTCATTGGAAAAGTGTTTCTTAGATCCAGACTACAATTTCTAGCCAAATCTGTAGATAAATAGAGACAGTTTACACTTCTTTATAAGACTCAAATAAGGCAGTAAAAACACTGGGTTCTTGCATTATAGTAAATGCCACAAATGCGGGACTTGCTGCTGTTGGGGAGTGTCTTCTCTCTGTTGTCATCCTTTGCTATAAATAATTACTTATTAATTGCCCCAAAGTAGTGCAGTAATATATGGCTAAGAGGTTCATTGTTCAGATAATTTATACAAAATTTAGTTTCAGATCACCTCTTGCCCTTTTCATATATCGCCCTGTTTCTGGAATAAACCAAGGTTGATTCTTAGAGACATTTATAAACAAAATTAAATATATTATTCATGTAGTTAAATGATTTAGAAAATTTCCAAAAACTTTTTAGCATAGCAGAATATTCCTACTAACAGCAAATTAGAAATAAACTTTGAAGTACACCTATTAGTAGATGTAACTGATCACCTGAATCTTGAGGTGTTTTTTCAGCTTTTTGACTTAGTGACAAATGCTCTTCAAGCAGAAAAAAATATCATCTGTACATTTCACTCAGTTCTCATTGTGCTTTCATTCTACTCCATGAACATTTGAGCATGTCAGGCACAGCAAAAATATTTACCAGTATTTATCCGAGTATTTAGGAAGATGGTAAAATATCTGCAGAATGATCTCTCTACTTTTTATTCATAAATGTATGAATGAAGATTGTTTATGTTATTCTTCCAATTGCATCTCCAAAAAGAAAGCTGTGCTTTCTTAACCAACTATATATCAAGAAAAATATGTTTGGCTATTGTTACTACACAGACAGCAAAAAGCTACCAAATGTCAACAGAAAATTTTGGACTCCAGTGTTCAGGTATTTGCCCCAGCTGAAGAAAGTTGTTTTTATTCTGTTAGAACTTTTCTGTGTAATGCTCACCCAAGTACCAGTGTCAGCTACGTTCCCAGTAAGCTGTGACAGCACCATGTAGATCTCCAAGAAATATTAACAACACTGCAAGTAATATATGGTCTTGATTGTATAAATATAAAAGCATCACTTTTCTGTAAGCAGCTATACATCAACAAAATCATAGAATTATTGAGTTAACTACTGCTTGTTGGAAAATAAGTTTTCTCTGTTATTTTCATTAATGAGAACAAAGTTTCAGCCTTCGGTAGGCAGTATCTAACTCATTAAATATTTCTCATGTAATCACATTTCAGTATTTGATGGAAAATGTAGTTGCCCTTTTTTCTCTAAATGCTATAATATAGCAAGTTTATTTATATTTTGATTCACTGTGGCTTCCTCTTGTAAAGTAATTTTTCTCTAAGAGGAATTGTCTTGGTACATTATGGAGATTGGGAAAAGAGAAAATTAAATTACATCTTTTATCAGTCAGTACAATAGCTTATTGTATGTTAAAATACTTTGTAATTTGCCCAGTACATATTCATTTTTAACAAAATAAGGATTTTGTTTTTCATCAACTCTGTGTTTCCATGGAGAAATGATACTTTAGTTAATAGTTTTGGTATTGTCAAAATGTGTTTTCCATCAAAACACAATTTTGATAAAAATATTCATTAGCCTGTTTCTAAAAATAATACTAGAATAGACTGATGTTTTTTTCAAATGTTATCGCAATCCCTTGTCTATGAAAACTGCATTTGCAAAGCATGAAATGGATAGCCATTCTAAAGATGCAGTCTAGATCCAGGTCCCATTCTAAAAACATAATCTATTCCAATTAGTCTGTTTCTGCAGAGCACTTATTTTAATCCTGATTTTAAAGAGGCTCTAGTTTAGCTAGTGATGTGCAATACTCCAAAAATTGTTTCTAGAACAGTTTTTTAATACTATAATCTTTAGACTCCAGGCAATATTTAAAAACAGAAGATGGAGCAGAGATAGAACTGTAAGCCAAAATTGTCCATCCTTTTGTTAAGTGTATCATAAGATATTGGAATTTATTTTTTTGTGACATGAAGTTGTGTACCTCAGTTGGACTAGATTGCTAATAAGTTTTTCTGGTTTACGTGCATTTTAACTTAAGTAAATATAGAGTCATTATCATGGCAAAGTACCATGATAAGAATTTTAAAGGTGGTATTTCCACGATGCTATGGGTATTTTATACCTCGTTGCCTCCACAAGCAGTATAGCTTGATTATTTTTGCCTTATTATTGCCTCTAGAATTAGTGGCATTGGTAATTCAAGATAATGTTAAATCATCCATTAAAAAATATAACTAGACTGCAAAAAATAGTTATGACTTGAGATGAAAGTAACATTTAAAGGAAGTAATCTTACAGGTGTGTTGAAACAGACTCATGGCTGCTGTAGTCAGGAAAATTATTTTCATATAACTCCTATAGATCTCTGTTAGTCAGAATATTAATTTCAGTGTTTCTATTTATTTTTGCTGCTTACGCTAAAAAGCTTTTCCGTGAAGTAGACTCCAAGTAATAACAGTACAAAGGATCAGTAATAAACTGAACTATGAAATCTCCACTGGTTTCAGTATGGGTAAAGTGGGACAAAAATCAATCAGGCCACTGATAGGCCTTGTAGTGACTAGGCAGTTGGGCCTTATTTTGTAAGCATTATTCAGTCTGTGAGTTCAAAGAATTCCAAGCACAATATCACTACAAATAATAATCTTTTCTGTGTGAATATTGCTTCTTCTGGCATTCTCATCAAGGTCGCTGTTGAATTTCTTCCTTGGAGTATCTCTAGTTCCAACTACCAAATGATAATGTAGAAATAATTATAGATAACATTTGGCACTGTGAAAGAATGGATCACAGATATTTTCCAAAGGGAAGTAGAAAAAGTGACATATGAATATGTGAACAATTACATATAAAATATATCAAGAAAATAAACTTGTTGTCATGGCAATCTTTTTCCATTGTGACAGAGAGGAAAGTTGAGGATGAGAAACATACGCAGTGAAAGACACATGACTTAAAGTAGGCACAAGAGAAATGTAAGAATAACACAACCAGTGTATTCCACTCGGATAATCAAGCAAATTGCCAGATTAATCTTTCTTTCCCTCTTTGTCCCTTACTGAGGTCTCATTTGTTTTTGAGAGAAAATAGTTTTGTAAAACTGTTTCCCATCCAGCTTGAAACAAAGCCAAGGCTGAATACAAAGCTTTAGACATGAAGTACAAGTGAAGGAAGGTTCCATTTCAGAAACTCCAGCCAACATCCATCTTGCCAACCTTTTCTCTTCAGTCTTGCTGTATGACTTTTATCTTGTCTGTAAAGAAAAGCAACATTTTGTGTTTTTATTTTCTGTTCATACTAATTAATACTGTTACCAAGCATCTGTTGCAGAAGTGAGGCATCATTCTAACACTGGCACATTTCTAAATTCTTTCCTCTCTTCACCATAGAGTTCCTGATGGTATTTGTGTGTAGAAAATTTATGAAATACATGTTTTTATGCCTTGCCAGTTTCACTGAATTTCATTTCAATTAAGTTTCACACAAACCCCAGAAGTTAAAATCAATTATGGCATTACAATGCACTTGCTAGTAAATAAGACCACACATTTTCACAATTTATACTACTAGAACTAGTAAATTGTGCAAATTTATGGTCATTTACAGTATGTTTAAAATCAAAAAGCTTTGTTTTGGAATCACAGAATCATAGAATATCCTGAGTTGGAAGGGACCTACAAGGATCACTGAGTTCAACTCCTGGCTCCACACAGGATCACCCAAAAATCAGACCATATATCTGAGGGCATTATCCAAATGCGCCTTAAACTCTAGCAGTCTTGGTGCCATGACCACTTCACTGGTGAGCCTGTTCCTGTGCCTGACCACCCTCTCAGTGAAGAACCTTTTCATGGAATGGTAGAATCATAGAATCATTCAGACTGGAAAAGATCACTAAGATCACCTAGTCCAACCTTTAACCAAGTGCTAAAGTCCACCACTAAACAATGCTACTAAGTTCTACATCTACATGTTTCTTAAAGACCTCTAGGGATGTTGACTCAGCTACTTCCCTGGGCAGCCTGTTCCAATGCCACACAACTCTTTCAGTAAAGAAATTTCTCCAAACATCCAATCTAAACCTCTCCTGGTGTAACTTGAGGCCATTTTCCCTCATCTTATTGCTTGATGCTTTGTAGAAGAGCCCAATTCCCACCGTGCTATAGTCT
The DNA here is from genome assembly GCF_964211835.1 of Anser anser. NCBI lineage: Eukaryota > Metazoa > Chordata > Aves > Anseriformes > Anatidae > Anser > Anser anser. The sequence goes on from NC_139724.1 coordinate 24,125,827, forward strand.
CCTTTAAGGTAATTGTACAGCACAGTAAAATCTCCCCTGAGACTTCTTTTCTCTAGACTAAACAACCCCAGTTCCCTCACATTCTTACGCTCCTCGTAAGACTTGTTTTCTAGACCCTTCACCAGCTTCATTGCCCTTCTTTGGACATGAAAGAAGCGTTTCCTAACATCCAGCCTGATTCTTCCCTGTCACAGCTCTATATTGTTCCCTCAGGTCCTGTCACTGGTCACCAGAGAGAAGAGATCAGCACCTGCCTCTCCACTCCCCTTGTGAGGAAGCTTTAGACTTCCCTCAGTGTCCTCTTCTCTAGGCTGAGCAAACCAAAACCAGACTCTCCACCATCTTTGTTGCCCTCCTTTTTCAAAATGAGAACACGTTTTACCATTTTTGGAGCAGAGGATATTTAATAAGTGTATTTTGTGGGAAGAAAAGTTGGCTTTATAAGCATTTTAAAGGCTTTCATCTGTACCTAAATACATACAGTGAAATATCAGAAATACAGTGAATGAAGGTGTTAAACCCATTGTTGAAGCACTGGACTGGGATTAAATGTGTCTACTGTGGATTTGCTCTAAGAGCTTGGTCAGCTGGCACACAGCCTGTAATTAAACATAACAGTTAAATTACACAAGTCATCAGATTTTTCATCTTTTGTGTTTGTTTTGTTTATTGGTTTTAGTTCATGCAACATAATTCATAAATAAGAAAGTAAACATCAGTCACTATTCATCCTGTCATGCTACTCATCATTTTATAGAACTTTGTCTTCTCTGGCAAGGCTTGAGACAGGATAGTAAAGAAATAGGAACATAGACTAATAACATAAATATGATGTTTATGCACATTTCTATTAATAATTTATGAAGTTTTATGTGTTTTTTTTTAAAAAAAAACAAACAAGCAGACATTTTTTTTTTAAGTTCTCCTTATTGACTGTTTTGAAGACAAGGTATGCAGAGCATTTTTTTCAGGTGGATATAATGCCAACTTTTGTAATATTACTTTGTATGTGTGGTTATATCTCTAGAAATTGCAATTCTGATTACTGATGTGGAGAAGCGTTAACTGTCGTCAGCCATTTTGGGAAGTAAAGAAAGGTCATTCGTAAAATGAAGAGGAGGATTAAGTAAAATATCCTTATGTTATTGAGGGTCCAGTAGGCACTGAAATTTTGATGTATCCGAAACTAGATCCAGATTTTCTTAAGGATCTTCATTCTGTAGATTTTGAAGGTGATCCCTTCCCTTAGTCTGCAGAGTTGCATAGGACTTGCCCATGCAGTCCATCTCTTGCATTCAATCACTGGCTTGAGAAACAGATGAAGGTTGAAAGCATGCAGAGCTTAGTCAGTACATCAGGGGAGTCATTCAGGAAATCAGTCCTTCTTTATGACACTAGTGCAACTGACAGCTATGGAAGGAGGCATAGTCTGTTAACCATGCTGTATCTCAATGCTGTTCTTCTTTCACAAGAAAAGCCCTACAAAATCTTACATTCCCCAACCCACTCACCACAGAAACTCCCCCCAATTTGATCCTAATAATACAATGTTTTTGAAATAATTTTCAGTTTCAAACTAAAACTTTGGGAAGAAATTAAGGTATAGTCAGATCACTAATAATAGGTCGCTAATATTTGTGTGTATTTTTAAAAAATATTTCAATTGATGTTCCTCACAGTATTTTTTAAGGAAATGCCGTCTTTTCAATATACTTTGTACAGTTAATATGCAGAATGTAAGACTGTACAAAAATCAGTATAAAGATGTTGCTGATTAGATTAGCTCTTTCATTAATGCAATAACAAGTCCTTTCTCTATATAGTTGTAAATACCAGTATTTTTCCTCAGATATTCCTATCCCTTCCTTGAAAATACAGTTTTTATAGTTAGCTTCAGAGCCAATTAGACTAAGTCTAGGTGTTCAGAGCCCACACTAGTATGGAAAGTATTATTCAGATAATCAGATAACAATACTTGACTTGAACTAATTGGATATTTACCATAGCTAACATGAGATAGTCAAGCGAGTTGCTAGGCAAAATCTTTCTCAATAAAACTACCAGATGTAACCAAGGCCTTTCATAATGTTTATTTATGGTTCAAAAAGAATATGCATTACTTTGTGGAAAATTAGAACCTCCTTTATCATCAGTGCCTCAAATATTTAAGAGCATCAGATAAACCTTCACACAGAAAAAAATCAAATGCAGATGAAATGCAGATGGTGGCATTATTTGCAATGTACAGTACAGCAGATCACAGTATAAATTGTTTATTAAAATTTGGCTTTTCATTTTCTAGAATCATTCAAATTAGGTGTATGTAAATTTCAGTTCACAGTGAAATTGAACATTTTATGGCCTGAAGAGGTAAGATTTATGTAGAGAAACTTTTCTGCAATGAATAGAAGAACATTTGTCCCACAGCAGAGGCAGAAAATAGTGTGACTGAAGTATTCACTGTCATGCTAGTCTGCAGCTGAAGATTTTGTTCTGGTGAAAAAATACAACTTTCAGTGGAAATGAGGCTATTCAAACAGGGGCTATTCAAACAGTACAGCTTACTTATCTATAGCTCAAGTGACCTCTGCCCAACATCCTAACTGTGCTGAACTCCATGCTAATTCTTCCCAGTTCATATTTAAGTATATAAATTTAACTTGCCTAATTAATAGCTGTTGTGTTTGCTGTAGATTTTAAAAGCCAAATACTGCAATGCCTACAGCTTCAAAGTTTAACATCTTCATATATATAATCTGTAGTTTCTATGTTTTATAAAAAAGGGTTAATAATGATACCTAATTCAAAAGTATGTTTTAAAAGTGAATATACCAAAGATGAAGAAATGGCCAGACATTTCCACACATCTTGGTATTCATGCATATAGGTTATGTTTGTTTTTTTATATGCGTGCAGGTTTATATGTTATATGTATATATATATGTGTGTTATATGTTATATGTATGTTTATATGTATACAGGTTTACAGGTTGTATGTAAACCTATGTATACAGGTTTACAGGTTGTTTTAAAATACTTGCTGTAGTCAGATCAGTGCCAAACATATTCTATAAAAGAGTGAGTGCAATGAAGTACAGTTTAGGATAAGCAGCTTGGTAGCTGCAGCATGTAGCACAAGTCCATCCCGTTGTCTTTCAGTTAATTTGCTAAAGATTACTGAAATACATATATCTACGTACAAATATATATCTTTTTGTATTTCCTGATTTACTTGGTGAGTGATGCAAGGGGATGATTGCATTTTAGACCGACAATGCTAGTGATATTTCAATCTTGGCAAAACTGCAGTGCTATTATTGTTAAAATAATTAAGAGTTGTAAACTGTTGACCTCCTCCAGACTCTCTACTTGATTTTTTCTTATTGTCAAAAAGCTCAAGAAATATGCCAGAAACCAAGAATTCATAATCCTCTGCTCAAGTATTGCAAAGTGTAATGGTAGTGTTGGAACATGAATAAGACAGAAATAGAAGTTACATAAACAACACAGCTGACCTCTTTTTATCAGAGTTTACTAGAACAAATACTGTGCCTGAGAAGAGAAGAGATAAAGCCAAAATATGACCAAAATAAAACTGCCACGAAACAATGTTTCAGTTAAAAGATACCTAAAAGACAGATGTATAGCTGGATTTTCACTCAGCCGGGTTCCTCAAAAGTACTTTAGTGATAATGTACACCACTTTAGGCACTTAGCTACCCATTTAGGCAACACTGATATCACTAACTGCCACCTCTCTCCAGAGGCAGGTACATTCTCTCTACATTTCAGTCTCTGCCCATGAGTTTGTGTTCATGGCATAAGTTTTGATTCCAGACCACTGTTATCTTAAGTCTTAGTTGAAGCTCAGTCACAAAGGAAGAGTCCCAGTCTAAGCACCTTCTTCCTCAGTTGACTCAATTTCCTAGGCATGTTTGAACCACAAATAGGAAAATAGAATACGATAAAATTGCTCCAGGTATTGGACAACTATTTATATTTTTAGTCATATTGTAAGCCGAGTGCACTAGGAAGTCTTACAGTAAAAATAAAGATTTCTGTAGAATAAATGACCCAGTTGATATTCCTGTGTCAAGATAGGTAAAATATTGATTTAAATCTATCCCGAGTATTTTAAACTAACCTTTAAGCCACTGGGCCATTTGTTACATAAGAACTGTATGTTTCTGCTTATTCCCTCTGTCTTGGTTCCCACTATGCCCATGCAAACACAAATAAGGAAAACTGAAATTTATCATCTTGCTCCTAGAAAGGAGGTTTAGGATACAGGTTTAGGATTGCATCCTACTTCTAGGCCAGTTTAATAGATTACCCATTCAGATCGTTTTGATGATCCTTCTTAATGCATCTAATTCTGTGAAATGCAGCAGCTATTGATTTCACTAGTTGACAATATTGGCATGAAAATCAGTGGAAAACTGTACAATCATTTCTTAAAAACTTTACATGAAAAAGTTGATTCATATTTGGTTGTTTTGAATAGAAGATATCTTACATCAAAACGGGATAGGCATGGGGAATTATTAGTGAATGTGCAGACCAAGCAAGCAAGTGGAATTATAATTAACTACCATGTGTTTTGATGGATGTTTGGCCTGATGGATATTGAGAAGATAATGACTGTTTTCGAAAACAATGACTTGTTTTTAAATAATATTGGTTAAAATAGCATGGGAGTGATTTGAGTCCTTACCATTCTTGCCTTTGTCTATAAGGGCAGTCACTAATTAGCCAGAGTCTCAGTGTCAAAATAACTCATATTTTATAGGCTCCAGTTTTCCAAAGTGAATAATTTCAAGTTTAATTAATTACCTGCCCATTTTTCCTTCAATCATCTCAGTGCTTTTTCCATCTCAATTTATATGTTATTCCCTCTATGTGAAAATATTACACCTTGATTCTCTCTCTGCTGTGATAACTGCTTAATAGCAACTAGGAAAGCTGAAACATTGCTTTCAAAAAATTCTAAATTTTGTTAATTTATTTATTTCCTTCCTCCACACATCCACACATTCTACATTTCAATTTCCCTCTTTGGTTTTCAGTAGGTACTATTTTTTTTCTTTTTTTCTTTTTTTTTTTTTTTTTTGGCTTTTTGTTACTTCTTTGTTCAGTGTCTTCCATAGTGGAACTTTCATTCATAAATAAATATTTTGGTCTTAGAATAGTAATAAATAATATGCTATCTACCTATAGTACTGTCAGGCTTAGTCTCCAGAATAATAAAGTTTGTCTTGAATGCTGAGGTCTACTTTCATTAAGCACATTCTGGAGTTGTTCTAAACAAGGATTCCAGGTGTTGTCATGAACTGAAAAGAAAAAATACTCATACAAGTGGGCAGCACCTAATATCAGCACTTGCCTGATACATAGCAGAGCCTATGCTGAAATTCCAGCAATGTGGTTCATTCCTAGTATGAGTTTTTTTCTATCTAATTACTTTCCTGTTTAATTCACCCTCCTTCCTTGAGGAGGGAGGAAAAAGCAAAACAAAACAAGAAAAGAAAAACCTTAAAAGTAGCTTCTTGGTGTAGTTCACAGAGTTTGCTGTTTATAGTTACTTCTTTTGGAGTTTACCAGTAATCACTGGAGATACAAAATATCTGGTGGGAACGGTGGTGTGACAGATTTCCCTGTTCAGAAAAGAATGATAGCTAGAATGGCTCCCAAAGAGTCTGTAGGGGAAAATCCCTGTAACGTTGGCTGAGGTACTGAAAAAGTCTGGCTTTATATTTACTACCCAGACAAAAAAAAAAAAAAAAAAAATTCTGAGTAAGTAATTTAAGTGCTTCATATTTCTGGCATTGACGGTTATGTCATTTCTGGTATTGTCCTATTCTAACAACATGCAGAATACCTCCTAGCACTGACTGAGGTTTAGTATGTCTGCATTTCCCAGCTGATAACTGAATTCCATACTGGTGTACTGGTAAGAGTCAGATATGGATGTGACAGGAAATTATTTAGTTGTCCTTGAAAAGATCTTATTTTAGAAACAATTGATGCTTTGGAAAGAGCATGGAAACAGCCTAGACTATAGGAAAGGAATTGTCTTATTTGAAATCACTAAATAGTTAGAAACTTAGACATGCTAAGGAGAGCTGTGTTTAAGGCAGCACTATCTCGTTTAAAATCATTTGCTGAATTCTGATGCTCAGCTCCTACAAGTGTTTCCCAAAGCAGAAAGGAAATAAGGAAATGTCATCCTTTAAAGGAGAAATACAACAACATCCATTTATGTTGTCTGAAAAAGTGTGAATACCAAATAGGGCATGTAAAGTCCCACATGTTGCTACATTTACAATTTAAAGAAATGGCTAAATTGTGAACTTTTTTTCTTTTTTTTTTTTTTTTTAAGAAAGACATTGTTGGCCATATACTACTTTGATTCAGTGATACTTGCTAGGAATAATTGATATCATATTCAATTCTTATTGCTAATACACAAATAATGAATAGATACTTTGGCTAATCTGACAAGCTGTGTTTCAGATTCAGGTATCCTTGGAAAAGGAATCATTTTTCATTTTTAGTTTAGCTGTATTTTCTCTAAACTGATTATTTTCCATAGACAGTACTAATTGATTATCACAATAACTGCAAACACACCCAGACACTGCTATTGTCTGATGTTCTCTGTGTTTTAGGGTTGCTTTTTGAATAAGAGAAAAAGAGTATTTTAAGTGAAACAAAATACCCCAAAAGAAATAGGTAGACATCAAAATCTCTGTGCAAAGAATTTTAGAGCAAATACTTTACATTAGTTGAGATTAATGACTATTTAATGTGCTTTTTATCCACAAAATCTCTCAATTAGTATTTGCAGAAGCAAACTGGCTACTGCAAAATGCTGCCAAGGCAATTTGCAGAAGTTTGTTTGAAATTAAAAGCAGGAAATGAGATAAAAAAACTTCAAAACATGCCAAGTACTAACACAAGTTTTATTTGTGAAACTTAGACTGCAAAGCCTAATGGAGGACTTTTAAAGTGAAGATAATGGAAAAAAGAAAAAAAAAAAAAGAAACTTGAATTAAAAGATATAAATTCCAAATGTAACCATGATTTTTCCATTTTCTCCACTAGAAATAGCATCAATTGTTCTATGAGAAATGTCCCAAAAGTAAATGCTTCATTCCAAGAGTGCTTCATTTAGATTTTTCTTGGTTTTGTTTTTGTTGTTGTTGTTGCCATTAAACAAAGTAACAAATGTCTTGTTAGAAAACAAAGAAAAAAATAATCATTTAAACCTGATATTAAATCTGATATAATGTAGAAGAAAAATCTGTTCTGAAGTGGTGGTATTTTTTTCTAATCCAACTTCTCTACAACAAAGTGAAACACATGAAGTACAAAAAATATCATTTTGTGTCAAAAGAAATTCCGCAGTGTTTAAATAAAATCTCTGAAGTAATAATTTATGTAATCTTGAAACCAAATCTGTTCATTTAATTGCATGGGCTTTGTTTCATTACTAAATCATGACTTCATGATAAAGTGGACTTTGTGGAAAGTGACAGAAGTTCCATCCTTAAGATGGTCAAGTTACATCAGATACAGAAGCATAAGGACACTCATACTAGAAGTCCTAACTATTTTTTTCTGTCTATAAATTTTGGGGCATCCTGCCCCAGAAGTGAGATTTTTTTCCATCTCTAAGAAAAGTGAGCTATCCAGTTTTGTAAATGAGATGCTGTTAGGAAATATATAGTCTATTAATACTGTAGTTCATACTTCGTTTAGTTGGTTTTTTTTTTGTGTGTGTGTGTAGTTAGATGGATTACCTTTGCCTCATTTCAAAATTCAGTCAGTCTAACAGTGTCTAACAGTTCACATAGAGATAGTCCCTCTGCATTGGATCTTTTAATCAAGTGTCCAAAAATCATGTCTAAGTATATTCTTTTGCTATAGAATGGCTTCACTTTACTTTAGAAGCCCAATATCCAAAAGCTCTACTTTCATACACTCCTCCCAAAACTGGAGATCTTGTGGTACTGTGCACCCAAGGACACCTCCATACTTAGAGAACGTGCCTTAGTTGCGTTGCTAGTCACAGTGAGCAGGTAGTCAAAAACAAAACAAAAGAAAAAATAATGTATATATGTATATCTATATAAGTAGATAGATAGATAGGCAAGTTAAAGAATATTATTTCTGAAGATTAAGCTTTCATTTTCCCTAAGTTTACCAGTTTTCTGTAAGTACAACACAAAGATGTTTTAATTAGGTGAATAGTAATAGTATATCTGCCATTAAATTCTATTATGTGCACACATGTGCTATACGTTTTAAGCATAGATTACTATAGTAATGTATATAGTTGAATATCCCTAATTAATAGACGTATATATCAGAGTTTACATATAATCATACAGAATAGACGCTCATCATATCATGTCCAGCAGTATTAAGCCCAAATTTATCAAATATTTTTTGCAGAACAGCAAAATGCAGGAATATGAAAGCTGATAAGGAGAAAAATAAAAGGTATTACAACTAAAATTAGCAAAAACTATCTTGTAATGCCTTGTTATTGTAGTTTCTACTAATACAAATTAGAGCAGATGAACTATAGTGCAGAAAGACACTCTAGCCTATTTCCTGAGATAACAGCAATGTAAACAACCAGACATTTATACAGCCTTGTGAAAAAAGGCAAATGCCAACTTCCCACTGAATGCTTGGCATGAACTGCCAGTAGCAACGTCACTAGGGGTTTCAAAATCAGCTGTCAAAACATCTCAGAAAAATCCCCAATACATTCTAACCTTAAGAAATCTCAGTGATGGATTATAAACCTAGAATTAGACCCTTACTCTTCATCTTGTAGCAACAGAAGTTAAAATATGACTTGAGTTGGGCTGTTGGATGAAGAAACATTTTGGCTTCAATTTAGAGAGGTATATATTTACATACATCCATGATTTCATATTATAGCAAAAACCGAAAAAGACTAGAACTGTGTACTTGTTCCTATTTTAGTACATACTTTCAACTGGCTCATTATATTATGCCAGTCATAACAGGATTACTCTACCTTTTGCTTAAACAAAATTCCTTTTCCTAGGAGGATTTTCTCAGGTGCTAGACATTTTGTTTCTAGACGAAGCTGATTCTTCAGATCATCTTGCCAAATACAGTATTTTCATAGGTCAGAATAAGACATATTAAAGACTTTCAAGATTCTTTGGACCACTCTTAAAAAAAAAAAAAAAAAGTCCATTGTCAACTTTATTTTGTAGAAATAATATTGAATTTGGAAATTTCTAATATATGGATTAAAGCAATTGTGTCTTTCATTTCAAGAAGTGATAAGTATTACTGGTGTTTCATTAAAATAAAATAAGTTATTTTAGATACAATGATGGTACTGACACCATTAAAAATTAACTGCAGTATGCTAAAATTCTCATAAGACATAAAATTTAACCCAGATTTTTAGACATCTTTTTTAGTCTAAAAAATATGTTGTACTTGAAGTATTATTTTTTTGTTTATTTTCTGGTGAATTCAGTATAGCAATAAGTTTATATACTTTTCATCATGTTAAAGAATACTAGTCTGTCTGACTCAATGCACCACTGTCATCCTGGAATGTCTAACATATGGGAAATTATTCCTTGTATCTAAATTTCCTGATAGACTTGCCACAGTAGATTCAAAATGTAGGGAAATTGGGATTTTTTCTTAACATCTCAACTTTGACTCAGCGACATGAGACAGTTATGAGCAGTATAAAATCTACTGTAGTAGTACTTAGATTTTTCTCATGGTCTTAACATATTTTACTGACATGCAGTATTTACATAAATAACAAAGTAGCACTGTCAGAATGTTCAAGATTTATCAGTACAATTTATCAATTGTTAAATTGAAGCAACCATTTTAAGCATTCACCATTAGAAAAGATCTGTTTTTCTTCTTAAAGAATATGTTTTCAGAATTTTGTCCTGTAAGGAAATACTTTGTCAAAAAATATGAGTATAGTCCCCGTTGTACATGAAAAATCTTGCATGTGATTAATCCAGGCATGTAAATTAAGGTTTTATTCAAGTTTTTAAAGTTCTGTTTAAACACCAGACCACATACTGCTAAACAGGAGTGTGTACTTACTCCTGTTTTAACAGATACCTTGAGATGGGTCATTACATTATGCTAGTCATAACAGAATTATTCTAATTTTTTGCATAAAGAAAATCCCTCTTCCCAGGGGGATTTTCTTAGGTGGCAGGCATCTTGTTGCTTATCTAGGCAAAGCTGATTCTTCAGATCATTTTGCCATATCCATTTTTTTCATAGGTCATAAGGAGACAAGCTGTCAAATTTTATAAATAAACTGCTGGATAACTTGTAGTTGCTGAATAAAAGCCAAATGGCAATGCACTCAATCATTAAAATGTTTTGAGAGAAAAAAAATAGGAGGAGATATGGGAAGTAATTAAAGTATCTGATAATTTTCAATATCTGCAGAAAATATCCTGCCTTTTGAGGCTGATGTTTTCAAGAATGAGTTATTAAAAAATTGTTAGTCTTCAATAATAATAGCATTTGATCAAGGCACTTTTCTGTGTATGAAAACTATTTCACAAATTTGTTTAGGAAGCCTGACTTTCAGACATGTTTTATATGTATATGCATGTCATGTCAAGTATGAAGCGAATAACCATTTGTAAATGCCATAGAAGATATATTAAATCAATTTCTTAAACAGACTGAATTTTCCAAACAGACCTGTGGCTTATTATGTGGGATATTCATCATACAACTAAAGTAGAGCTCATGGATTTGGCACACAAATAGTCCCAGTCCCAAAAACATCCATTTCACTTTCAGGAAATTAGTCATTTTGATGAATTTTGTCCAGATCCAGAGTCTGATAACAAGTCCATCAATATTAACAAAAATTGACATGTATGAGGCTGTATATCAGGTTGCTAAGTTAAAGCATACATTACAGGATTAAAAATCAAGCCTGAAATGTAGCTTTACCCTGTGAAACATTCTATTTGATTTGTTCATCACCATGTACATGCCCTAAAATAAAAGGAGACGTTTGACTTCCTTCAAGAAAATTCTGGAGAGTACAAAAAGACAAATATATTGGAAAGGAATCCATGAAATACTGTAAATTCTTAGTCCTTTAACATGACATTTGGTTCGAGGCAGAAACACATTTGGACTTCCCCCACTGCAGAGGTGTTTTAGCTGAAATGACATGAATGACATGGCAGATGTTAACTGGCTAACCAAGACAGTTAACGTTCCTAAGAAATAATAATTCTTTCTTAGAATAAGAAAAGGTTGTACTTCTAACTCTGAAAAATTAAGGGAATATTAAGTGAATATTTAAGGGAATTTAAGGGAATATTAATTCAGGAACTTCCTTATCTGGACGTAATAATTTAGATTCTGCTTTCCCTTTTTTATCTCTGACTTCACATAGTGAAATTTGGATGGCTTTGGTATAGTTGAGTGTAGAGTTTGACCCATACAGCTGTTTTATTTATTTATTTATTTATTTCTAAGTTGATGAAATTTTGGCCACTCTCTCATGAACAAGAAAAATCTAGGGAGTATTCATGTAGACAGAACACTGAAAGTTTCATAAATCACCAAACTTCAGTAGGTATTTTAAATTTTGGTAGTCCAGCTATCCTTTCTCACTCAGATAAATTGTTCTCTTCCTACCAAGTTAAATTTAAAAATTATGGTAAGCATAACATGCAATCGTTATCTAAAAAAGCACAGACTGTAATGAGATCTAGAAGTCCAAGAAATTGTATGTTATCAAATTGGTGAAGATATCAAACATCTGTGTTAGTTATGCAACATTTATCAAAAAGCAGTCTCTCAACACAAAACAGAAACAGGTCAGATTCAGTAGAATGTCCTTACTTCATAGCAATATTTAGAGGAGAAAATACATGGTCCTTCAAACTGTAAAACAGTTGTGCAGCTGATGCAAATTCACATTAGATATCTCAGGACATTCTTTAAATCAGCTTTATTTAGACATACAATCAATTATCAACTACATTATAATAAGACTGACTGAATACATTCTTTTGAATTATGATCTAAGAGAAAATGTCCCTATCACAATTTACAGTCCTTATAATTTTTACTTGCTGCCAAGAAAACTATCGTCAAGGTGGATATCTTTCCATGATCCCCCCCCAAAACAACAAAAATATTAATAGGCAACTAAGCATTTGTGATGTCCATGTTCAAGATGCCAGAAAAGAAAACTAATTATTTTGAAGATTAAACTGAATTCAGCATCATCAAGTTTGAACATGCTTTGATCTTACATCCATAAACTAATTTTGCTATTATAAGGGTTTAAGTTCTTTAAAGTATTTATATTTGGAAAGGACGAATAGTGGTTAGCTTTCTCTCTTTCTTTTTTTTTTTCTTCAAGTGATTATAAGTGATTATCTATCTGAAACAGTCATTATGAAATATTTTCTGAATACTCTTAGGCAAAAAGGTAGTTGTTAAGTACTAAAGAAGTGGAACCTTCCTTTAAGTTTTCATATCATAAGAATACTTCACATAGAAATTACTCCTCAACAATGGAAAAATGACATACAGAAAAATTTTAAAGCCTAACTCGTCAATAAGGTACTAAGATACATTTAGGCACATTGTCAAAGAGGGAATTATGTGCCTTGGTAGGACTTAGGTACCTAAGTAATTCTGAGGATTTGGATATTCTTCTGTGGAAATAAATCATTAAGCTGAAATTATAGAAAATTTTTAAATTAGAAGATTAAAATTCCATGCCATTTTATGTGTTTCATGCCATAAATGGATCTATATTACTGCTTTGAGGGCCTTGGTAAAATATTATGACATTTTGGGCACTAACAAGCCGAGAAGTATGGCAGGGTTTAAATAAAATTAGTCCATATCCTTTGGAAGTATACCTAGACCTTGTTTTTTCCCTTCGTTCCTCCATCTCTTTTCACAGTTTATTAGTACACTGCATTCCTGGTGTGTATTGAGCTGAAACGAATTTTATTGCTAGAGCTTACAGATCTTTCCACAACTTCAGAATGTTTCCTTTCCTCATGATGAAGAAATATATACTTACATATCTATCAAAGGCCACTCTGTTTTCCATCACAACACTGGTTTAGCTGACCCTTCCCTTTTTATGTGTGGAGCACACATTGCTCTTAGTGCCTGTTTTTCTTTTATCATAAATCCCTGTCCCCACAGAATAGGAAGATATTTGTTCACATTACTTCTGTTTTTAAGTGGGAATATGAAGTTCAGATTCTGAAATATATTTGAAAAGAAAAGTCAGAGCTGTTGTTATTAGAAGGAATTCAAACTTCTCGAAACACTGACATGAAACATTGCACTCATTGTTATGGGATAAGGTCAGCAGTTCAGATAGAATCTATATTACAGGCAGTCCCCCAAAAAAATGAAACTGAAGGAATACTGACAATATATTTTTAAAGCACCTTTCTCAATGCTCAGTTTTGTTATTCATAAGAGTGTGGTGGCCTCATAGCAGAGACAACAAGGCAGTGATTTATAGAACAGCCTTATCACAACATGTATTAAAAAGTACGTGGAAAATGTACTGTTCCTGGATTTTGTTGTCAATTCTGTTCATTTTGGCCTGTTTTTAAGGAACTATGAATAACAGTGTTGCTAATGGAGGTGTATTTACTTTTAATGGTGGGGTTCTACAGTACAGGATGGGCACTTAATCTTAAGGAAATACACTCAAGTATTACAGACAAAATTCTGTCTCAAGGAATCCTAGGAATGACAGTATGTAATATCAGTGCAAGGCTTGAATTACAAATAAGTTGATCAAATTCTCAAATAATAAATAAGCAGCAAAGCCAACCAACTGTTGTTTGCTCACCTAATGCTACGACATCATAACACAGCACAGACTGCTCTCCTGTGGATGTGGAATGCAGTGATACATTGCGTTGTCAGTTTTCTGAGTATCAGCATAGGAAAAATGCAGATACTCAGCATTTTGGGGAAATGCTTGGGAAAAATGGTTGGACTGCTTTTATATATATGTATATATGTATATAATTTATGTTTGTTATATCAACAATCTTCTGCAGGCATTTCGCTGAGATGTATTAGTTGGAAACCATGACTAAGCTAATTTTAGCAGCAACTAGAAAAAGTCTTATTAATTACTACAAAGGTCCAAGCTGTTGGATACCATAAGCATGAGATTAATGTCACTATGTTCCAAGATTACTGTACAGGGAAAGATTATCCCTTGCATTCTTCAAAATTCCACCTCAAAAATTTAACCCTATTAGCTGCTGCACAAGCACTGGTCAGAGGTAGGCTCATGTTTTCCTTTCTGTATAATAATTGTTGAATTATTTTACTGATAAAATACATTGTTTGCAACTTGTCAAAAAAAAAAAAAATCCCAGTATTTGTATTTATTGATTTATTTTTGTCAAGTGAACAAAACGGAATGAAGTGTAACCAAAAAATATTTAAAATAGGTGGCTGTGATGCTTACCAGTAATGAGTGATTGGTTTTTGTCTTGAAATTGCTGAAATGCATCTTTCTACTAAACAGCAATTATTTCGAATTACATGTAGCTTGCAATATTCAATGCAAGCCTGAAACCCACTGTTGGAGTAATATCCCCAAGGACATGGGCACACCATGCCACAAACTAGCATCAAAGCCAGAGGGAGGGTATCTGTCTCAGTGCCGTACTTCATCTGAAAAAAAAGGCTAATTAAGTCAGGTGTCGAGCTACTCCCAGCATGACACTATTGCTTTTTGTGTGTAAGTTAATAACTCTACATGGTACTGCACACTGCACATTTTACACACCAAGCTTAGAAGACAGTTCCCTCCTATCCTGTTAATGATTTAGATGCCTGTTTAGATGAGAATTCAGGACCCTGCACATAGGTATGCTGGAGCTTTTCTCCTTAAAAATGCCAGTTGTGCCTGATTCTCAAAAACTCTGTTGCTGGATTATATATCATAGACCTAGCAGTGCAGTCAAAACATGCTCACAAACTGCCTTTTCAGTACCATTTTAGCCAAGTCAGATTTTACCTGTTGACTAAATACAGCTGCAAGTTTATTGAGCTCCTTTCGTACCTCTTAAGCAAGTGCGTGCTCAAATATGTAAACATTTCTTGGACATTCCTAGGTTTTCCAAAAAAAACCCACAACACCACTTTTTTTTTTCTTTTTTTTTTTTTTTTTAATGTGTAGTTATCTTCACTCACAGAGGCTTTACATGTTCAATGATTTCAGGTACCTTCAGGATGAGACCCTGAGACTGAAATTTTAGAGTAAATTCAACCAGTAAAAGTTTAAATAGACAGCTATCTCATTTGTGATCTTTCTCTAACTTTTTTATGAATCTAGCACATAAACAACATTTTATCCTTCAGTAATAAATAAAATTCTTTATAATTAGACAGAAGCTACTGACCTCACCCCAGTCGTTACTTTCATTGTTTTGCTTATTCTTCTTTCACCAGTTAGTCTTAAATTCAGAAAAGAGTCTGAGGATTGAAAATCCGTAAGCTTTCATGCATGTGTGCTGTTGGATTAGCAATTGTAGATGTTGAAGCAGTTTTCTTTGTTATATGTACTTGAAGGAACCCTCTAGCTTTTGCCAGAACCTGATTAATATTTACCAACTGATATATTACATACTGAGGGACAAATGAAGGAGGTACATTTACCATTCTTTTGCCTAGAACTTTGCTAACAATAAAATATTAACAATGCATTTCATTTACCTATGAAGTTACTTGACTGATAGTTATCACAGGACCAAAAAAATTAAGATAATCTTAAAACAACACAGATTTGAAGAAGTAAGGGAATGGACAATTTTTATTGTCCACAACATACTTACACCAAAAGCATGCTATACTTCAGTATAGCAGAAAAGGTGAATTATATAGGTAAAATAGATATTTTTATTTACTGATGATTAAAAATGTAGTAGATCTATTTGAGAATTTATTGAGTGATCGTAAGTTGTTCCAATCCTTACAGTGATGTACGGAATAGCTGATTGTTAGTGTAGTGTAAAAATACACAGCTACATTTACTTTTTGAACATATTCTATATTAAATATAAAGACTTTTTTGATTTTTTTCTTTCTATTTTACTAAAATTTTCTCAGAATCCAGTGCCAGACATTTGCAGCCGCATTCTGAAATTTATTACAAATATATGGGTTATTAATCAACCTTTATTCAAAGCTAATAGACAACCAGTTTAACAGGCTTTTGGAAGGTTACATGTGAGTTGCTTATTTGTTTTTTGCTGACATAGGATTCTGGCCAGCAGAGGTCATACTGAGTCAGTGGGATTTCATACTCTCACTTTTCTGATGATTTCTTCAGGTAAAGCTTCAATTAAAATACAAAATAATTCTTCCAACAAAAATATCCCACAGTTGTGATAATATTCTTAACATGAACTGAGCATTTTATTCCCTAGTCTGCAGGTTGCCAGTCATTAGTAGGCACCTTGCCAGTAGTATTTCATTATTATGGAAAAGCTGTTTATTAAGCATTTCTTTACTACCTTTTTAATTTGAAGCTGTTCTCTAAAGCTGTCCGCCCATAACACACAAACTACCTTGTGGAGGATGTAAATGCTATTAGCCCCATTTTGTAGGTCACAGAACAGAAGACCATGGCAATAATGACTTTCCCAGGGCTGTATTCCCCAGGGCAGCAAGAGACACAAGTACGACTAGAAATTTGCCTCCTAAATCATAAATGATCATGCAAATCACTAGGCTGTGCAACTTTTCATCAGATTGCACAGCCTGGCTGGTTTCCTTCAAGAACCAGCTGAAAGAACAA
Source organism: Anser anser (assembly GCF_964211835.1). Lineage (NCBI taxonomy): Eukaryota > Metazoa > Chordata > Aves > Anseriformes > Anatidae > Anser > Anser anser. The sequence continues at coordinate 24,142,703 of NC_139724.1, forward strand.
ATCTGAGACTGCATAGGCATTGGTAATTTTTTTCTCCTTTCACAGCAATAGCAGAGAATGCAACAGGGAGAGGGATGGATTAATGGTGACTGCATGGAGCAGTACCAAAACTGAAATGTTTCCAAGATGCTTGACAGTCAAGCAAAGGCATGGGTGGTGTTATTGCAAGTTTCTATTCACTGCTCAAGAGCAGCTCTCAGGAGCTGGGACCAAGGCAAAAATGCCTGCTAGATCATTAATTCAGGAAGGCAGCTAGTAGGAGCTCCCTGAGAGAAGATAAAAATGAGAATGTGAGCTGATACATGGAAAGGAAAAAAAAAAGCATCTGTTACCAGTCCTGACTGGTAAACAGAGGAGAATCACCTAGTCATTTTTTAGACAGTAACAGTAAGAATCAAATAAAAGCTGAAGTACAGGAGCAGGAATGCCTTCTATTTAAGATTTAATTTGAAGATACTGTACATGTTTGTCCAATCACATCTAAATCTCACTACTTATATTAGGTGCTGTGTCATCTCTGAAGACTCACAAAGTTAATTTGAACATATGCAACAGTAAGCTTTATTGTGTCTAACTTAGTTCACCAGGCTGACCCATGACTGCAAGATTCGCACACAAGCAGAGCAGCCTAGTCACTCAGCAATACGCAAGGCAAGATGAAGATATTTTGGATGCGGTTTCTCACTGCATTTGTTAGAACTCTTACTGTATCCAGGAAAGGAAAAAAAAACTACTTTTCTTCTCCTATTTTTGAAAACTTTTTTTTTTTTAATGTTTATTTGAGTTTAAAGATACTTACCTTTGGTTTCATACCTTCCCTATTAGCTACTAATTCATACAGTTTTTGCTCTCTATGCTTGGTCATCATAGGAGAGCTAAAGCCTGTGCTAACTACCGCTCCTTGGATTTTGATTAACATAAGATATATGGAGATCAGCAAATGTCACCTATGGTTGGGATTTATTCTGATATTAACTGGTTGAAGACCATACCAACATCAAAGTATACTGATGAAGAAATCCTCTTTTGCTTTCATCTATTGACCCCAGGGGATCCAAAGCACCATTCATGCTTTGTTTATTTAACTAAAACCTTGAATAAAGCTCATTCAAGGAAGCTTCATTTAGGAACTACTCACTTCAGTAGGGTTGGATCAACCCCTATAATGTCTATACATACTATATTTTATATGTCCTGGGTACCAAATACTATATATAATCTTGCATATACTATATACCATATATATCACATCATATAGCATATACAATTTATGATTCATTATATATATGTAGTGTCAATGATTTACATAGCATGTCTTAATGAAACAGATTTTCTATATTTCTAATAAAGAAATGCATGCAAATTTGCTTGAATACAAAAGTTTTTCAATGAGTGCTATGATCTCTACAGTAGCTTTTCAGAGCTAGACTCCTACAGCAAATGATTTCCTACACTTTATGAAATGCATCCAGAAAAAAACTGTTAGGTTTAGAACATTACATAATACTGCCTGATACTATCTCATAATCTGATATTTTTATATGATATGACATATCATCTTATTACACTAAAAGAAGATATGCAAACTTACATTTAAAGGAAATAAATCTGTATCTGGATAAGACAATTAATTCAACAAATAATAGGCCAATACAAATTTTTTCATGTTTGGTGTACAGCCAAAAATATGCTGAAATATTTACATTATTTTTGGCGGAGCTTGAATTCAACTTGGATCACACTACTGGTTACTCAATTTTCTATTACCACAGTTCAGCATAACTACAGAATATATTGAATATAACAGATAACGTAACAAGCTGTAAACTCTATTGCTTGTTTTTATCCCTGCTAGAAAAGAAAAGTATTTGAGAGCACTTTGAAATTCTGGGACATTTTAGGACTGAATTAACAGGAGTCTGCTTATTTTTCATTTTTAGTATAATACAGAAGCATACACTATCTAAATAAAGTTATAGTTTAGTATGAAAATAAGCTCTTTCACAGTCAAATTATATGAACATTGAGAAAGAGTAAGCAAAAGGAAAGGATACTGAATGGAGAGAACAACTTCAAGAAACCTGTTTGTATATTATGGGAGTGTTTTGGCTCCTACTCTGTGTATCAAGTCAGAATAGTTTTCTATCTTGTGCTTCAGAAACACAACTGAAATCTCTATTCTTTTATTCAGAACAGTAAAATTATTCTAAGTATTCAAAGTACTTTTTTTTTTTTACAGATTGCATCATCTGTGTATCAGAGTCCTGTGCAGATTGGGACTACAAAGTATTTCTGAAATGAAAATAATAGTAGGTTGTTTTTGTTTTTGTTTTTTGCAGGGAGTGGGTTCTGACTATATAGAAAGTATTTCTGTTTAAGTAGTCTTTAGGATTTCCTCCTTGAAAAATCAACTTGTAGCCTGAAACATCATTTGAATAGCAAATGCTTGGATGGATTTCTAGAATTCCACTGAACACAATTGCCAGCTTTCATTTTTTGTGAAACAGTGTGCCCCTTACTAGTAGAAATCATGAGGGATTTGAGGGTAATCTGTAAATTATTTTTAAAAAGGTAACAAAATATCCCTGTAGCTGTTTGACCTCCCACAGTTTTAGTATCATTAGTTGGTAATGATTCTAAAGCAATCAGGTATAAAGAAGAGGGCAAAAGGACAGGCTTCTCTGGCACTTCTTGTAGATTACGTAGCTGTAAAGACATTCCATTAAAGATTACTGATAATATGGAAGAGACACATAAAAATTCCTGCTTTGGCTAGCAAGAGAATTAGAGATGTTTGCTTACTGGAGATCTCAATTAACTCAGAATATATTTTCAGTATGGATTAAAAACAGCTATGTTTCTGTTGTGTTAAAAGTGCCTAGTGGTCAGCTGTCTTTACTTAAAAAGACAGCCCATTTCCCAGCAGTTACCACACAGTGGGTTTTAAGATAATGCCTCTTACCCTTTTAGTATTTCAGATACCACTGTGTACTGACTTGGTAAACGTAGACTTTTAGTGTTCAGCTGAGCTGTCCAAATATTTAACCGATTAAACCTCAGCTGTTTTCTTATTTTAATGGGGTCTTTTAGTGGTATTTATGTGGTACTAATATATGAGCACCTAGGAAAATTCTCTAAGTGTTTTATATTTGGAAAATCTGCCATCTTTGAACTGGCAAGAAAAATGTCAAACTATAGAACATGGCTGTACACATTGGTAAAAAAGCAACATAACATTTATCAATGTCTGGTCACAGACAACTCCATGACTAAATAGTGAAATGCAGCCTTTAGAAGTCACTACATCTAGGCAAAATTTATGCATTCAACATCTGTATTATAAAGATTTTTTAAAAATTGTTTTAGCGAAAAGCTACTTACCTGTATGTGCTTTATGTAATATTGGTAATATTTTTGAGATAGCATAATGATGAAGTTTAAATGTTAACATAAAAAATGTGAGGAATTGCTTTGTTTATTTCCAGATGTACTATATGCAATTTATAGGAAATATTATTCTTTTGAAATAGAACTTTTCCAGCAGATCCTCTGAACCAAATAGTATGAGAGCAAAATCATAAGCCAAATAAAAACCTTTATTCACAAGTACAAATTAACATAAGTGTAATGTGACAACTGTTAGATTAGAAGGTAAAACGTTACTTTGCAGAACCACAACCACAGTGACTCATGTCTGTTGTAGCTCCTCGTTAGGAATGTTGGCCTTGTGGTTATGGCAGGGAACTGTGACTTGGCAGATACCCTTTCAGCCTCTGGTTCTACTAGTTTTCCTGTGCAATATTTAGAAAGGAACTTCAGGCCGGATTAAAAATAACAAACAAGCTTGGTGATACAGTGCTGAGCAGCTCTGTGCCTAACTCTCACTTCATCCCCTCCACAATTCCTATACCACGCAGAGGAAATGATCAACAACACTTGGAGCAGAGAGCCACTTTCTGCTGGCCCAACATAAACCTGAAAACAGGAATGTGGTTTAAATCAAACCCTTATCCTGTATTTAGGTATTTTTCTCAGTCTTGCAGAGAAGTGTCTCCTCCCATTCAAGTTTCACAGCCCAAATCCTACTCTTCAGATAAATGCCTGTGTTCTTTCTTTCAAAACCTGTCTAAAAGAGGTGATAGTGATGCCCTCTCACTTTTGCTTTTATACAGTACCTTACAGGTTAAAGCACACTCCTAAGACAAATCCAGATTCAACACATTATTTTCACTGAGAAAACTGAAACTACATTCTTTCGGCCTTTAAATTCCTGTCCAAATGACCAACCTATAGGTCATGAAAAGATAGTACCATTTCCATCCCTCCTATTTAAACTTCTGTTAGGGAAAAACAGTGAAGTTATTAAATCAGAGAGAGTGTCACAAAAGTAAGCAGGCACTGTAGCCTAATTGTAAAGATCTTCAGCCAAAGGTGACAAGATAATAGTTATTCTGGTAAAACTTGATCCTTAGTTCTGTAGTTTTTGGAAGAGTTTTCTTTCCACATTTCCACTAAGCTAACCATTTTTGGCTAGAATTTCTGTTATGGCTGATGTGAGCGTAGAGGCTACAGCAGTACACAATACAAAACAACAATGGTTTATTATGGATTTAAGTTTTTCAGTCACACGTACCCATATAGAATATGGTACAAACCACAGATAGAAACTAGATTTATAATAGAAAAGAAATGAAAATCCACAATTCTTGCTGGAACCAAACTGTCTTTTTAGGTTTTAGTGACAATGCTTTATCATATTATTTAGGATCTCTTATGTTCATGCTACAAAAAGTATGGCGTGTTCATCGGTGAGAAGCTTAAGGATGGAGAGAAAGAAAATTCTGCAGATAGCAGTCTTAAGGATAAAAAGCTAAGAACTTAATGGAAAACTTTTTATTTTTGAAATATTAGGCATTTTTATTATATGTTTCTTTAAAGGCTTGAAAAAGATTTTATCATAGTATTTTGTTTCATGCTGTCTTTAGAATTAAACAGTATTTACATTGCTGTGGTTTTCCTCTCCTTTAACTACTAATATTGTTCAACAAATGCCCACTTACTTTGTGCTGATAGCTAATAATCTCCAGTAGCTTTACTGTTGGGGACGGCAGACTGATCTGACAGGTAAACAGTGAGATCAATAATATGTCATTAGCAGCATAGGAACAGTCAAACACATGCACTGAAACAAATTGGCAACTGTTTATAGAAAGTCTTCCTTCAGATGCCTGATTTAAAAAGACAAAAAAAAAAAAAAAGGTGGTTTAAGTAGCTCTCTAGCAAGCGTTGCATTAGCAGCTTGCCCATGTATCTTTGTCATTATAGCTGTATTATATGTGACAGTGATAAACATCTTGTGTGATGTGGTTGTTGTTTAAGGCACTACCTGTTAATGAGGATATGCAGGTCCATAAATGACAGATATGAAGGATGGACTAAAGTGTCAAACTGAAACTTCATTAAATTATTGAAGGCACAATAATCCAATCTATTGCTGTGAATTAGTGGTTATCGCGTTACCAGTTGCCTTGCTACACAGATAATTCAGATCTGTTCGTACCCTGTTCAGGATGTTTCAGGCATAAAGCTCATTATGGAGAGGGTGGAAAAGGTCATTTTTATTCCCTATTTCCTTCTATCTGGCTATGAAGGTAAGACAGCCACAAAGACATAGATATGTTTTCTACAAGTTAACACTGCTAGGCTTAGAAATTCAAGAGATACTTCCCTTATCCAGGTGAATGCTGTTCCCAACTAGTCCATGGTTTATAAGATTACAGTTAATTGTCAAAGATCATATTTCTTCTTAAAAATCTACTACTTAGTAAATGCATACTTTATAAATTACAAAAATATATACCTTCGGCTAAAGTCCGTGGCAGGGACTTTACTATGTACTTTGGTGATTCTTCATGGCATTTATCATCTTCACGTACAGTTGCTGTATATTACATTTGAAAACTGAACACCAAAAAGTTCTTGTAAAGCTTGAAGGTTAATGGCATTAGTCTGCCCCTTGACTATAGGAAGCTGTCGATCTAATTTAAACTGACAGATGTGCTTTTACAGCTGGAGCAGTACAGAGATCTTTAAGTTTTGACCTTCTGGGAGAAACTAGTGGATAAAATAGCAAAAAATGTCATTGAGCAATTTTTCTAGAAGAGATTGATCAAAGTTTGGAATGTGTCTGGTCCTGAGAAACCCTAGGAATTCATAGGAGTCTCTCCAAAACAACCTTATTTATTGGCTGAAAACTCAATTATGCCAAAAGGAATACATTATTATCGCAGAACTTTATGAAGATTATAGTATATAATTTCAGCCAAACAATTGCTAGCGTTTCAACAGCTTTAGTGTATTAGACAAACTCACTAAATAATTTCCTCTCTACAGATGTTTTTTTCAATATTATTTTCTGAACAATAAATATATGGAGCAAAACTTTATTTTGCATAATTTGTATGTTAATGAAGTAACAAGCAATATTTATGTTTTGGCGGGCAGAATTTGAAATCTCCATAAATGTCAAACTAGGTGTTTTTTCAGAGATTATTTCCACAAAAGAACAGAAACAGTGGTTTTTGCAAAGTCTTTTTGACTTTCTTTTCATGTAAGAATACTGAGGTAAATTCTAGCTTATAATGTCTTGCACCATGTCAGGAAGGGAATCTTTTTAAACTATTTTTAAGAAGGAATTTCCCAAATTTATGGAATAAATTATACAACATGTTCTTTATTACAACATATAATGTTCTTGGTAACCCAGAAGATCCCTTTCAGTCCTATAATATCCTAAATAAGCACAAAGGCTGCTCTGGCTTCAGAATAATCATTCACATCACAAAAGCTGAAATGCTGCAGGTTTTTATCTTCTTAAAAATCTTTTGCAATACAGAAATCTTGCATAATTATTCTATTAGTCTATTCTAAGAGAAAAATTACAACATATATAAAACATTGGATTTGAGAGTCATTTCCTCATTCTTTGTAGAAAGTGAAGAAAGTGGTACGAAAAGTGCTACTGTTGATCTCTAAGGGCTAGCACTGAATTCCCCTGAGATAATACACAGATAGCATCTAAACGTTTGTTTGGAGTAGGACTGCACTGAGGTCACTGTTCAAGACAACAAACTGTCTGCTGCATTCTCTGACCCTGAAAGGTTAGAGTTTAGGAATTTCCTGGAGAGATTCTGTTTGGTCTAACATTTTTATGAAAGTATCAAGGGGATAGTTAAGAGCAATAGTAAGGTTATTTTCCCCAGAGTTGTAAAACTCTTTTATCTAGCCAAAAATACTTGCAGGGAGATGCCTGTTAAGGCTGTGTGAATGCAGAGGAGAAATGAGAAAAAGGAAACTCTTTTTTTCTGCAGAAGTCTAAGAACACAACAAATGTGTGTTTTTTTTTAATGGTTTTATATTTAAGTATCATAACACTCTCTTGTGACTACATTTTTTTTCCACGTTGAAAAAAAAAAAAGATTATTTAACAGTATATTAATTTTGTAATTATTTTCATATACAAAATGATTTAAAAAATGAAGGAAAGCAGACAGACATTTTTATGTTGGTGTAATGAATTTGCTAATGGTGTGTCCTGACAAAACAGCTGGACACAGCTGACTGGACTCTACAAGATACAATTGTATTCACAATAACCAAGAGGAAGTCACAGGGAACTTAGCTATGTCATAATTGTATTTGTTCATTTTTTTCCACATGATTTGTGGCATTTTTAGATTCTGAACATGAACTGTACATCATGCTATTATGAGATAAAGCCATCTTAATGAAGAAGGCAAATTAGTATAACTTCATAGTCCAGTCCATAAGACTGATAGTATTACACCACAAAAAAATGATTGTGTCTTTCAGGAAAATCAAAAATTTTAACCTTAAGCCAAATTAACCATGTGTTCTTCATCAGTGTCTAGTTTTGGGTGTTAGTAATAGCTGATTGGTACATCTTTCAGTACAGTATCAGTGCAACCTGTGTCAAGCCAAGCCAGGCAAGACCTCTGAAACAGGACAATGCTGGGGTCAAATATCAACATGGTGGATAAAAGTCAATAGTGTGACTGCTAGTAGTACTGTATAGCCAACATCCTTGAGGTATGCTAAGCCAGAGTTTCATGTAGAAAAAACATGAATGATCTGGTCGTAAAGAGGGACCAGTAACACAGATTTTCAAAGAGCAAGTTAGCTGTAGACACTTCAATGACACATCAGAAGCATTCTAAAATAATAATAGGTGTTAAATCCAAGTTGTATTTCATACAAATAATGTGACTGGTAATCACTAGTCATCTAACCTGTTCCATTTCTACCTTCTTTGCCTCCATTTACTAAGGCAGCAACAGCTTGAATTAATATCCAGATTTAGTACTCACATCTTCATTAACTTTCAGCATTGACTTGTTCTCTTCGAGTACTTAGTCCTTATCTTTAAAGGTCTGTTCAAGTTTCAACCATATGTAAGTTTGTTCTTGTTCACTGTAGTGCTTCTTTACCCTCATTCCATCAACCAATTTTCCTTCTTCCATCATTTTCTTCACAGTTCACTTTTTGCTTAGGGCCCTACAGAAGGTTATAACTATATTTGGAATGGCCTCCCCATCCTTATTTTTCATATTAATTTTCAAATTTTCCTTTTCCCCTCTGAGTCCTACAAATACAAACACTTAAGAGTAATAGGGGCATCCTCCATATAGATTTAGTCTTTAGGAATAACAGGGTTACCCTTCATATAAGTTTACTGTTAATATTTTACTGTGCTAGACTGTTGCAGGTTTTTTGTTTGTTCATTTGTTAGGCTGTTTTTCTGTTGCCTTTTTTTTTTTTTTTTTAAAGTGGTCGCCTTCAGTAGAAACTTTTTTTTTTTTTTTTGGTAAAGGATCTGTATTTTTGAGCTATCTATTGCAAGATCTGCAAGACAAAGACTATGTCTGCTTTTCGTTTTGTCAAGCAAGTCATTATAACCTCCATCTCACAGCCATGCAAAGGATAGACCAGATTGCATGTAAAATATCAGCAACAACATTCTGCCAGTTGGATCCAATTTTGGTTATCAGAATGAAAACCAAAACAAATATTCCCTGTCCATCATGATTCCCCTCATTCCCTACCAGTGAAGGAGACATGTCTGAATGATACAACCCAAAAGGGTCAGTTCAGTTTGAATCAAAGGTCAAACTGGTATGTTACATAAAGAGAACCACTGAGCTTAAGCAATATTTTTTAACGTGTTTGTCTATTTCTAAGAAAAATCATACACACATATCTTTTTATAAAATAATAGATAAGACTTTTATTCTTTTTTTTTTTAATGTTAGCAATATAATAGAGTTTTCGACTGATCAGTCATGAGATGTTTATGTAGCTACTAATAATGTATATTAACCAGCACAGGCTAATAAGCACTTTGTGCACAGTTCAGATCTTGATATAAAATACTTTGGGTTTTAGAGGCATTGAAGTCTGTATTTTCATTCAGCTGCTGAATTACTTGGTAAAAAAACCTTACTCAGAAGCAGCAGCAGTAGAAGAAGCACTTATTCTGGCAGAGTCCCATTGATTAAGAAAGGAACCAGCGCATGCAAAAGTAAGATCTGACTGAATTTCAAGAGTCAAGGAATATTCAGTTTATTCACAGCATAAGATCTACAAAAAGCTACAAGTATTTTAGAATCATTTTCTATAGTAATTTTTTTCTATTTCTGTTTTGTATCTATTAGCAAGGAGGTTGTATCAACCACTTGTATGGCTGTATTGTTTAGAGAAGTTTTACATAATGGTCTTTGTCTAGTTTACAGGGGGAAAAAATAAACAAACAAACAAACAAACAAAAAACTCTTTTAAGTATTCACTTACAGGTTTTGGGAAAAGGAAGATGGTTAGTCACCAACAGATAAGAGTAGCCCTTGAACCAGTAATTGGCTGGGTTAGGACGGTCTGATAATTAAGGAGGGTTCATGAATATTATTCTTCTAGTCTCTTTTAAGAAATAGATTTCTCTATTTTCTTTTCAGAAATACATGAGGTGTTATTGTCTGGTACCAACTACTAGGCCAATGAAATCATACATTTTCTGTCATTAAGAATGGAGATAACTGCTAGTTATGTACCAAACCAAATTTGGTAAAAAGGGAATCATGACTTTTCAGAATTCCCAAATGAATTAAGTTATAAATTTATGAATGTAAATTAAGAAAAAAAAATCAAGATATCTTGTACTCTTATTATATTGCTTTTATGTCTGGAATCAAGATCATGTTGTATTGTTAACTCAATGGTAACATGGCCAATTTTTTTGTTGCCTGCTGCACGTCAGATGTCATGGCTCTTGAAACAGAATTTTAAAGATACCTTTCACAACCAGAGGCATAACAACTAACTTGGAAATCCCAAGTTTTCCTAATGACCTTGCACTTGAATAGCTACTTTTATCCCCAGAGGGCTCCAGTGGCACTTAAACTTAATTGCAGCAAAGTGGTTTAGAACAGGATGTAAAGAATCCTTCCTGACTGAAACTCTGTGGTGGAAAGAGCAGCTAAGTGGTATTATTTCATAACTACAGCAATTCCAACGATTCTGTGAGGAATTCTGTAGGGAATATGTGGAACAGAAAAGGAAACCTTTTTACTAAAATAAGCTTATACATATGTGAATTTTAGTCATAGGTGTCAATACATGTCTTTTCCTGAGGTTTTGTCACTGAATAATGCTTAGCTTTTTGTTCTAAGCAAAATAAAAATTACCTGATAAATCAAAATTATCAGCTTCAAATATATAAATAAATATAATTTTAAAAATTATCCAGCAAAAATTGTACTATATTATGATGAAAATAGAATAGGTATGAAAATCTTTCTGACACCATGTCTAATCAGAATGAAGTATAGGTTTATAACATGTACATTCTACCTGAAACAAACAAACAAAAAAATCATTTTTAAAATGAAATTTAACCTCAAGTAAAGCACGCATAAATGAAAAATCTTCACTTTTCTAATGCTGCTTAATAGTCATTTAATGGGCAATAAAGCCTAATTCCTAAATGCATTATACTCTGTAGTTTGTCCTCAAATTCTGAAATAATGCATTGGCACCAGCTGCTAGGAGTACACCATGCTAATATTAGTAAGATGTATCATTAAAGCTACTAAGTGTGAAAGGAAGAGTATTGAAGCTACTGTGATCTGGAACATAAATAAACACTGCTACTTCATATCCTCTATTCAACACTCTTTCTCTTAGTCTTTATGGCGGCGTTTATATCTTCCTGCTGGGACATACTATGGCATACACTACAGTCCAAATTAGATATGTGTTCAGGGAGCATCATGGCTCTCATCCAAATCACAAGTCTGTGAAGAATAAAAAACAGGTCACGAGAGAAAAAAAAAATCTTCCTTCAAACGCTGTGGCTGTAATAATTTAAAAATTGTACTTGCAACTAACGTCACAATGCAACTGCTGAAGTCACTTTGCTTAAGTCCATCTTCCTCTTTGCTTCCTCCTATGAAAGAAGAGGCAAAGGGTAAGAAATTTCTTAGGTACCTTCATCTCTAGATTGTATTCCATGAGCAATAGCAAGTCATATCCTACTTCAATACAAAAGAAAGCAAAGGTTGAAACAGAATATAGAATATAATATGGTAAACTTTGCTGCTCTTAGGAGGTTTCTAATTTATAGTCCTTTGCTTGTTTTCCCACCAAACACCAATAAACTTGACAAACACTACATAAAATTTCTCATTTTAAGTATATAATAAAGCCTGCAACTTTTTCTAGATATATATTTACAAAGCATTAAATATTAGAGAGCATAAAACCAAAAATTGCTGAAAAACTGAGACACATGCTGTCAAGTGCAATGTAAATTGTTAGACATAAGTAACCTGTAGCAAGTTTCAGGAGACAAGCAGAATGTGGAAGAATATTCTTCAGGATACAATCTGAAGTGTAGGTTTCATGATGGTGCTTTTTCATCTCTTCAAAGAGAATTGATAGTCACAATACATAAATACTTTGCATAAATATTTTGTATTAGGTCAAAGAATAATAAAACACAACCTCAATAGGTATGGAAAGGAAATACAATCAGTCTTTTATTTTCTTTTCTTCTCTCTTCTTCTTTTTTTTTTTTTTTTTTAAACTTAGGTACTTTACTTTTGAGAATGGCAATTCTGCAGCATATCCACATAAATTAAACTTATTACATTACTGTAACTGTATGTAGACAAAAATAAAACTTAGCTGTTTAGATAGTATAAAGTAACAGTTTCTTTTATTCTGTTAATAATTCTACTCATTATCTCATATATTCTCTTTTATTTTACAATATGAGCTTAATGCAGCAAGAGGGGAGAAAGGCTTTGTTTTGTAGCAGTCCCCCGTCCCAAGAAACACAATTCTGCAGTCTGCATCTTCATCTCCTTTGAGTTCTGGTTGTTAAGTGAAAGTTATGATATGCTGCCTGATTTCACTGTTCCCAGCAATATGGCATGACTTTGAAAACTCTGGAATGAAAGACGACATGAATAAAAAGTCTTGCATTCCAGAGCAGGGGGTATACTCGGGAGGGAGCAGTGGGGAGAGGAGAACTAGGGCTTTGTCTTCCAAAGCATAACAGCATGTTTATAATAGAGGAAACACATACCCTTTTAAAACTGACTTGATTGGAAGAAAATTACTTTTTGCCGGCTACTGAAATCCCTAAGCACATGCTGGTTTGTTTAATGGGAACCGATTTTGAAAGCATTTATGGAATGTATAGAGGGATCCTGACTGAAAACATATACAAGGAAGGCATACCAGCTGCAGTTATTCCCTTCATCCTCACTGACATTAGCAATTTAAGATTTAGCAAAGCACAAAACACCCATGACCTTCTGAGCCATGCAGTCCCAAAAGAAAGTGGTTGAGCTCTGCATTTAGTCAGGGAATTATGAATAAACATCACCATACCATGGAAGACCTAAAATAAATCTGCAACAGTATTGAGAACTGTGAGACAATAGAATAAGAAAAATTAAAAACCTGTGTTTTCCTTCATATACTGTAATACTCTCTTCTGAGGATCTTCATGCCCTGTAAAGCTAGCCAGTGAACAAGACTGAGGAGGACTTTAACTGCATGTTTGGTTCCTATTGTTTTCTCTGCCATTGCTTTTCTAGCTTTGTAAGTCATCCAACAGCAGATGTTGAATCATGCTTCTATCTGTTTTCTACCTGTTCGTGTGGAAAAAATGTAATCCAGGGTTTACACGAATACTTGTGTAGTATATGACTCTAAATACTTCTGACATAAATACTGAATAGTTCCTTTTATATGCCCTGTAAGAAACTTGGAGAAGAATAATGTTGTGCCATTACAGTTCAAGCTCTATAGGCTGCCTTTTAAAAAGTTCTGTTCATTACAGGAAATTTGCATGCTTACAGTGTTTTTTTGTTTGTTTGTTTGTTTGTTTTGTTGTTGCTTTGTTTTGTTTTCAAAATGAGTATAGAATCACTTAAAACACACATCGAGTATATTAATATTTCTCTAGTTAACTTCCTTTTTTGTTGTTAAGAAGAACTTTTTTCTGTGATACAGTTTACATTATGACTCTCCAAACAAGTGTATCAACCTGAGTCGAGGGAGGAGGTGAAAAGAGCAAGAGAGAATGAAATGCTGGAGGCAAAACGGGAATGGGAATTTCCTAAGCTAAATCACTAATTTACAGTTTAAAAACCTACTCTAAAGACATTAATGTGGGACTTATTATTACAACTTCCTTAGTTTCTTCCTCAAAATGGAAGAATGTCCATAGGAGGGATTCAGAAAAAATCCCAAAGTACTTTCTGGCCTTTTACCTTTGACAGGTAAAGCATTGTCTAGGATGAGAAGATCCCTGCAGGCTTTTCTGTCATCGAATTCTCCTGACCCTGAGTTATAAAATAACCCAAAGATCATCATTCCATGCAAAAATGTTTTTTAATGTCCAAGCTATTCACCTGCTTCAATTACAAATTCAAAAAGTAGTTTGGGATAAATAGAATTGTATTTGGAAGTCAAATGAACAATTATTTGCAATAGAACAAAGAAAAATATCCACCTCAACTCCTGAATTAAGTCTTCTAGGCAAAGACTGGCTCATTTTAATAAAAAATTTCTTGTATCCTCTACAATATATGATCATATGATTAAAATTGATTTTATGATACATAAGGCTCTAGAGGGCTTCTAGTCAACATCCATTTTCACAATAAGATAAGATTTCCTCCTGAGAAGAGAAAAAGATGGGAACTTGCCCAGATGGCTCCTGTGAGTCCTCAGCAGGTTTTTTTTGTTGCCTTCCATAGGGAAACTAAAAGAAGGAATGATGATTAATGTTGCCTGCATTTTTGGCAACACTAAAAAATATACTTAGCTCCTGAGTCCATAATTCTTAATAATATTGTCATGAATGTGCTTAGTTAATGGTGTGCATAGAATTATAAAACTTTTCAATGCATTAGGAAAGTTCAAAAAGTGCCCAAGGCACACTAAAGTAAGCACAGGGGATTCTGAGCTCATTTTTCACTTTTATTTTAACAAGAGCAAGTACTCCTAATAAAAATATGGTGTTAATATGTAATAAAAAATTCTTTCTCATCAGCATTACCAAATGTGTTTTTCATTGATCAAAACCTACAGTCACAAATTAATTCTTTTAATAATGGGATTAACTTCTCTTGCACACAATGTTTTATATTACATTTCTATTTATTATTTCTCTCTTTCTAAGACATGACTGAGAAATAAGGGCTTTTACTCTCTTATTATTAACATGAATATTTAACTGTTTTACAGCCCCATACCATATCAAAATTGTATTTCATAGGGAGACTAGGAAAGAAAATATCTGTCATTCATATGATTACTGTGACCCTTTCTATCATATTCTCTGCAATCAGTCACCTTCTACTTTGGACATTTCCAATACAAAGGTTTCTTCATGGTCATAGTCATTCTTCTGGAATGTAGCTTGTTATGTGTTTTTTGATTTTATTGTTTTTGATTTGAATGCCAGAAAGTCACTATCTCAACTCCGGCCTTGTTTTACACCCTTATTATATAAAAAGAAGTATGAATACTCTCTAAAGTGTTGCAAATAAGACTCTTGCATGGGCCCAGAAGCATTTATGAAGATAAAAAGATTTTTTTTCCCTACTTAAGAACTGAGAAGCGAGACTTACCGAAGAGTTATGTTGTCAAATGCTTTCTCACCACTTCATGGAGCAATTCTTTCCTCACACTACCATTTGGGTTGCATTCAGCACCTGCTTATCACATGAATAAACATACTGCACAGTTCTGATTTTGCAGAAGACAGTAATGTTTAACATGGGACACTCTGAACAGAGATACACTGGAAAGAGCTATGATACATGGGCTAATGCTGAGAAAAGGACAGGAGATGAATATCAATCCTGTACAACTGAGAGATCTCTTTTCCTAGGTGTGCCAGTACAGAAGGTAAATCACTATAAGGTCTATGCTATTGCTAATATGCCTGCTGTATGAAACAAGGAATAGAGATAGAGAAAAAATTATTTCAACAGTAAACTTCCATAGAAAAATTGGTTTTGTGGGTACTCAAAGCAATAGTCTGAGGACCACCATGCAAAGATCTCCTGAAACCATAATTGAAAAAAAAAGTCATGGAGTCTGTAAAAACGCAATGAATTTGTAGCTACAGTTCTGAGATTTTATAACAAGATATTTGAGACTATCTTTTCCAATGATCTTTAAAATATTGATACACTTACAGTCATATTATGAAATAAAAAAGGAGAACTTACTGTTCATCTACGTGAATTTAGGTAAAACTCATGTTTCCCAAAATGAACTGGCTAATACTTACCTGAGAGTAGGGTTCTTCTGATTGCTTGGTCTCTGTTTGTTTTTTGACTGCAACAGGATGATTTGCAAACAGAATAGTCAGGAATTACATAGTGATTATTTAGTCACTGTCATTCAATTAAGGAAAATGCAGTGATTCAAACCTAGACATATATCAATTTGCTTTTTCAATACTTTTCCAAATCAAATATGATTTTCAGCTCTATTGCAAAAATCAAAGCCTCAGAGAAAGCAAGAAAGGCTATTGGTACAAGTGACTGTCAGCATATTCTCCTTTTTGAAGCCTAAAATTATTTTGACTTTGCTAACAGGTATATAGAAATGCAAAGTCTTCACTCTAAGAAAAAAAAAAAAAAGAGATGCCACTGACATGCTTTCTTAAATGAAGGAGGGGCAATTTGTATAAAGCAATTTAGTGAAGTATCTCAAAAATATGTTGAAATATATGTTAAAAGCTGTACAAAAAGGGACTGAAAAAGTACGGACCATTTTACAGTGATCTTAAGAGTAAATTGAAGAGTGATATTGAAGAGACCGCTGATGCTTGCTGTGAAAGCTAAGCATAGAAATACAATCAAGTAAAAGAGTACATTGTTAATTAAATTGCAGTGAGGCACTTTTATTGGTGCCTACACAAATATGTTTATATACATTTTGTAGACTGGTCTTAATTTCCTGGTGTAACTTTACTAGAAGGAATATCAGGTGAAACATTTTTAACATGGTAATATGTGAGAATACAGGATGATATAACAAGCAAAATTTTGAGTGCTTTTCACTAAAATATCATTTGGATATATCCCCATAGAGATATGATTAAACATGTCTTCATTACCATCTCCTGATGTGACTGGGGAATATAAATACTGCAAGCACAATGACTCTGCTCCTTTCAGGACTCAGTCTGATCTTTCTAAGTTGCACCATGCGGTTTCATCCAGTTTGAGCATTTCTCATAGGAAGCTGCAAACTTGTTTTTTGTTGTTTCACAATAACAGTGAAGTTATTGCAAAACTTTAATTCTGATTTGTAGTCCCCAGATAGACCTCCTGTGTTGTTTTAAAAAGTTTTATCACTAGAGCATATTGTTGTGTGTGTAGCTGAAAATTTGACTGTTACTTTCCAAAGTAACACATTTAAGGTCATCAGAAAATGTAATCTCATATCCCCATAACACCAAGCAGGTAATGATAATTAAACTTCTGAAGAAGTATTTGGCCCCTAGAATTGTTTCTTGGTATAAATCCTGATCGGCTTGCTCAGGTTTCTCAAATTTGTAAATAGATGGCTCCTGTTGCTTGGATGTTTGATGCATCCATCTCTCTTTTCTTTATTTAGCCACACTTTGGGACATATGTCTATGTAATAAAAAATGTTACCATTCATGATTTGTATATGAGAGGTGAAGGTAGAGCAGACCTTATTTATAGGTGTCATTCTGATTTATTTTGGATGGTTGGCTGATGTCTGTAATTGGATGTTTAAATACATAAATCTACTCTTCCTTTAAGCCTGTGAAGAGTGAAGGACAGACTCACAGCCTCTTTATTTGTGCACTTGTACACTTACCACATCAGCATACCTGCAGATACAAGTGCCTCTAAAGGAAGCTCATTAAAAGTAATGTGTGAGTGATCACTGGCAAATTGAATTTTCTCCATTCTCTTTTTCTCTTTCAGCAAAAACTCTAACGTACCATTCAAACTAAATTCAACAATCCCTTCTGAAAGAGCTACAGGCTTACAGGATAAATTTAAGAGGGCTTTTTGCCCATATAATTTATTTTCTGCAAATACTTAACCAGAGATGACTGTGAGGATTATTTTTTTGGTGGTGGTGGTGGTTTTGGTTTTGTTTCCAGCAGTAAACATCTTTTCTGAGCTTCTTTACCATCAAAAGAAAAAGGAAAAATATGGAAGATAAGGCTTATCAAATACATCAGAAAGTAAACAGACTTCAATTTATAACTTTTTAAGGAGAGAAAATACTTGAGTTGAAAAGGCTTTTTAATAGAGGAAGATACAAAAACAGTGACTGAAAGTTAGTCAGATACATCCATGCTTTGAAAATATCAGAATAACTGTTTAATAACTGGAATAACGGGAAAATGCATTCTTTGTCTTCTGATGTTTTCAAATTAAATTTCAATGCCTTCTGAAAGATATGCTTCATTTAAATAAGAGCTACAGGGCTTATTGCAAGACTGATGAAATACAGTTCTGTAACCCTCTCTTAAGTGATCTAACTGATAACCAAATTATTTCTTCTGTCTTTAAAATGTACACTCAAGGAAAGCTTGCATTATTTTTCTAATAAGATAAATATATCTGACCATGCTTGCTAACTACCCTGTGGTGTATAAGATGAAGAAAAATTGAAATCACAGTAACTATATATGATTAGAAGAAAGAAATATCTGTTATTAGGAAATATTATTACAATCTCTCCCTTTGGGATCTTTTCCTCCTCCCCCCACCCCTTCACCCCACCACTACCCCCCCAAAAAAAGGTAAAATAGTTTAATTCTAGCTAATGGGCATGGAACTTGATCAAAACAAGTTTACAGGTTGAACACACGGTCTTAAACTTTTCTCATGATATACCTTGTCTACCTGAATGTCTCTAGTTATGTCAGTCTGACAAACTGACATTACTACAGTCTGCCAGACTTCTTTCAGTCTTTACTTATCAGGCTATCAGTCTGATAGAGTATATGAACATGTATAACAATCCAAACGAAAGAAGCCATGGCTGATCATTTACTTCCTACATATGACCTCAAACTAGCAGTCAGGCAATGCACAAGTGGATCTCTTTTCTCCTTGTCTACTTGCCTCCAAGAAAGTTCTCTTTGTCCTTGTTTGCTTTTACATTGCGTGTTGGGTTTCATTTTTTCATTTTCAAGGTATTTCTAATGTGAAAAGAACACAAAATGGCACACACAAAAAATCAAACTAAATCAATTTCACTGTGGCTTCCCTCTTCCTAGTTAAGTGATTTAGCTAATGAAGTGAAACACAGAAAGAAGAATTAAAAATTCCCCCCGGCCTCTAATATATTTCTAATTATTAAAATTAGGTTCAGTTCCTTGATTCACCACATACTATTACTCAGTGACCTATATACTGCAAGTGGAAGGATAATGTGGTAAGGAAGCACTGCAAAGTCCATTACTTTTATTTAGCCTAGAAAAGATGACAGTCAAGTATGTGAAAATATACAGCTTTCAACTGGGAACATTAAAGTGCCATTGTTGGACAACCATACTCAGCAACAGCCAGGCTCCAGTCCAGCAAAGCTCCTAACTATGAGTGCAATTCTGAGCCGAAGTACATACCTAGTAAAGCAAATAAAACTAGAAAAGTAATAAACTTATATATATGTTGAAATGTGTTTGGAGCAAATCTCAGTGCAGTAACAGTGTGTGGCTTGCTGGAGGATAAACTGGCCATCATTATGAAATTAAAAGCATTCAATAGAAGTTCTATTATATAGCATGAGCAGCACACATTACAAAAATTGTGATTTGTACTTATTTTTGTAGCTAAGTGCAATATGTTGAAACTGATACAAAAAATGAAATTGGCAATTAAGAATTAGTTCACCTGAGCAAAGAGCATGCTTTGTTCAGTTTCAGGTGAGATGAAGGCTGTAAATAACACAATGCTTTTTTTTTTTTTTTCCCTTACAAAGGCACTTCTGCAATGTGGAGGGAAAAAAAAAAAAAAGACACAGAGAAACCACAGAAACATCTTGAAATAACTGAAATGAGTTATTCAGCATCTTTGATAAAAAAAAAAAAAAGTAGAAGATATAAAACAAGTCAAATCAAAAAGAGTAATACCTTTACCCTCTTTTCCCTCGCTGTTTTTACACAGATATTTCTATTACAAAATTCCCTAGTTTCACCAACCAATGTAAAAAGTACTTATACTGCTCTAAATTCATGAGAATATCTTTATTCTTTTGAAGAAGATAGCTTTAACCACCACTATTAGCCAACCTCCTGTTTCAACAGTCATTAACTTTATTCAACCCCATTAGGACTCCACAAACCAACCATCCCTAATCTGATCTCCTTTCAAAGCTTATTCTGAGCAGCAGGGAGAGGAAGATTCAGGTGTTGTCACTTACTTTTAATTCCTGTGTGCTGATGAAGTACTGCTGCCCAGCTGTGGAACAATCGGCACGCTCCTGCAGACAGTATTTTGCTGAGTTTTCCAGTTGGCCTTCATATTCATCAGCTGATGTATCAAATATGCAACGACTGTTTCTACAGAAGCTTAGGTAGGGTTTTTTATTATTATTATTTATTTATTATGTGTAAGTGTTGAATAATATCCATTTAAAGTTAAAGTGTTACTTTTCTGTATAAAAGATGATGTTGTTTTGCTTCTAACAGAGTAGTTGCATAGGTAGATTTGTACTTCCTGGGGGGTGGTTTACTAGGGTTTTCTGTCAGTATTTTTACCTAAAAATTTGATTTTATGTTATTGCAAAGCCATAGCTACATAATCTAGAAGCCTTAGGGAATGAATGGAAGTGAAGTAAAGAAGCACTTGTAAATCTTAATACCTGTTTTACCCTAAATGTATCTCAGTATTGGCATTCATATTGTAGTAATTATAGAGGAATGGGATTTATATAGTGGGTTGTGGTTTTTTTTTGCTGTTGTCATTATTTTAGTGGTTTTTATATTTCAGTACTTTAGGAAAAGAGTGAAATTTAACGTGAACATTCTTGATGTTCTGTAAGAGTAATTACAGTGCAAAAAATGGTTTATATTTGTGTCATTTTTAAATTAAAATGAAGCCTGAATGTATAAGTTAACCTTGGAAAAAAAGTTTATTTTTTCCCTAAAGGAACTTGTTATTCCTGCAGTCATTAAATCAAATTGTACTTAATCTGTTCTAGATTTGTCCCCAAAATGACTGAGACACTTAACTATAAGGGTAATATTATTTAATGTGATAAACAAATGTTGATTAATAGACAATAAGATTTCTGCTGTGTAACATGTGGGAAAGGAGTTTAGAAAAGCTTAAAAGGAATTAGTCCATATGTTATTAAGGGAGTACATGCCTGCGTGAACATTTAGGACCTGATATTATTATACTCATAGGCAAAGATCTTATTTCAGTAGAAATATGTCTGGTGACGTGAGTAGTTTAATAAATATTTGTGTTCTCATTTAAGTGCTTTGTTTACTTCTTTAGGTAGGGAGTAGGGAAATAGCATAAAATAGAAAGAATGGAGGAAAAAGTAATGTAAGATCATGAACAAGAAATATGCTTATGTGGAAAAAGTATAATGAAACATTTCTGGATTAATGTTTCTGTGATGTGAAACTAGATCAACAGAAGTGAATATATAAATTATGTCATAACAATTTGCAAGCAAAATCAGTACATCTCATGTTAAGACAAATGTGCTATTTTACAGATTGGCCTACATTTTCTTTCCCTACACTAGTGAAATCAATCAAGCTTATTACCTTGCTCTGTAAAATTATGTTCTAGCTAGACAGCTGTTTCTGAAAACACTTCGGTGAATGTCTTCTTACTATGTCTAACGCTGCACAACTTACTACTGGTGACTTTTTTTTTCTTACAGTAATATAATTTACAAATGGAAAACCGTTTATAGTAGGTGCTATCTAGGGACTTTCAAAGCAATTTTTGCCCTTCCTTCCAATATCTTTTTAATTAGCGAATGTATTTCTGGAATTAGTAGGTAAACAGAATGAGAAACAGAGCCATTTCAGGAGCTGTGTGAAGGTATGTTAATCCTTTGGGATTCACTGATTGGGTCAACACACAGGCAATCATAGTACTCTGATACAGTTTCCTTTAAAAGAATTTTCAATAGATGTATCAGATGTATTATAATGCAATTTGAGTGGCCCAGGTCATTTAAAAAAAAAAAAAGGTGGGGGGGGACTGAAGTTGAATGGTCAAATGAAAGAAATTAAACCTCAGTTGATAATTGGTAACTGGAGGAAAACTAATGGAGTAACTTAAGAGAAAAAATCAAATGAAATGAGATCTTCCTGTGAAAAAATGCTATTCTTTCTTCTCAGACTGAAAATATGGTCATTAGAAAGGTGTTTTTCTTACTTCAGATTTTAGTGTTTGTACCTGTTTTACACTGTTGTCAGGTTTTTTACTCTTATTAACACTTTAGGACATGAAAGTCTAAGAAACTACTGTACTGTGTCCTGCTCAGTGGATTTGGGCAAATTAATACAAAGCATACCATGAAAAGGCAACTTTAGATGTGCAAAATGTGCTATTTTGTAATCTGTAATTTGACTCTATCCTTCATGGTGAGCAATTAAAGTTCAGACATGGATAACAAATGCATAAAAAGCAGTAAGCTTATTATTTTATTTTATTTTTTCTCCTCATATTTGCAGATATGGCAGGTTAACATCTAATTAACAAATACCATCATGCCTAAACAGATAATTATTTTTAATTCCTGAAAAGTTCAGTGGAAGAGATCAAGAAAAACAAAATGTAATTTCTTATTTTTTCAGGCTTAGTGCTATTTTTATTAACTCCTATGCAGCCTCACAGTGCGGGATGATTGTGTGCAGAGAGAATTTTGATCAAAAAGACTAAGCAGAAAAAAGGATGAAATAGAAAGGGGACTAGAACATCTAGGAAGATATTTTTCTAAAATGTTTCATTTAGAATCTTCTACCTTGATTCTTAATTTGCCATGTCTGTGGTTTTTTGGGTTTTGTTTTTTCTTTTTTTTTTAAAAAGAGCAGCTGGAAATATCTAACATCCCCCCTTCTCATTGACTTACACAACATGTTATCACGCTTCTCAGGAATGATGCTGAAACAGTTGGTCTGAATGTACTTGCATTTTCAGTAAGAAAGGACATGGTGTTAAATAAAATAAAGAGAGGTTGCTTCTGAATTTTAAAATGTTGTTACTTCATTAAACAAGTATTATGAACTAAAAAACCCAACCCTAGTTACTTAACAACACTACAAACTTTTGATGGGAATACATGCAGTGAATCTGTGGGACATTTGGGATCTGGAGAGGGAATCTAGTATTCCCTAACTGATAATCTGAATTATTTTTGGTTGAAGAGACATCCTTACCTCAGTTCATTTTTGGATATGCTGATCCTGAATCAGATAAAAAGAATGCCTCTTAAGCTAATAGTCTTGTCACATTAATTCTGTGTTGTCCTTGCAGGTGCTCATGTTGCTGTTGTTAAAGTACTTCAGGTGATATTAATCTAGGAGCAAAAGACCAAAGATTCAGATTGTATTTTGCTGATACTCTGTTGGTATGCATTTGTGCCATCTCTATCATCATGTACATCATGGAAAACATGTGTTTAAGTCCCTTATTAAAATATCAAATTTTCAGTAATTTTTAGTTAATAAGGTAATAACACAAGTTATGTAGAGTTTAGAGGTATCAGAATACTTACATGCTAGAAAAATACAAAATTTGTCAGTCTGAAGGTTTTTGTGGCTCATTCATTATTGCAGTAACAAGTAAATGTGTGACAATGCACTTGAAATACAATGCTTTTTTTACCACCTAAAAAATTAATTACTTAGCACTCAAAAGGTCACAATACCTATCCTGTCCTCAAACAAAAATATCATCTATCATAAGCCTCTAGCAGCTCTACATAGACAGAGAGACTGTCGCAATACTGAACTTCTATAATCACTGCAGGAAGACTTTACTATTAAAAAAAAAATCATTTTGTGTAAACTTTCTTCATGGGTTTTTACGTGGTCAGTTAGGTGACTTTAAGACAATCAATAAGAAAAAGGTAATCTCTTTGTCATGTAGGGTTTGTCCAACCTTATTCCTGAAGTCTCCTAGATAAGCCTATGCTTTTTTCAGTATTTAATGGAAAGGCAAAACAGAGAAATTCAGAAAGCCTGAACTGGATAACGGATCTAAAATGTAACATGGCTAGTAAATGGCTGAAATAAATGGCTTAGGAACTGTATTTTAAAACTGAAATCTTGTAAAATGTTTAAACGCTTCATATATGGACTGTGTAACTTATGGGAAATGAAACATAATAGCCTATAGTAATGATATAAAAAAAAAGATAAATAGAGTAATACTATGTTCTGTATACTGTGGAATAAATTACTCATTCTTAGTTAAACCTTCTTCATTTTATCTATGAAAAGTCCCCCTGATTATAGTTATTTTAGGCAATATGTGAGAAGTTTGAGGTCAGTTAATATAGTCCTGAGCACTCAGACTAACTACCCTATGACATTGCTAACTGTACCTGTAACATTCCTAACCAACGTTTGTCTAGCAGTGTTCTAAAATCATCTAGTGTCAAAGACTTCACAACTTTTCAAAGTAATGTTCTGATGCTGAGGTTTATTTTTTTTGTTTTGTTTTAAGAAGAAGTTTAGTCTGAATCTTCCTTTCTGCAATGTAAGACTATTTCATCTTGTCTTATTCCTGAGAGCAAAGACTGGCCTCTTCTTTTCATATTTGCAACAGCTTTTGGATGCAAACATGTCTTCCTCCTGTTATCTCTTCTGTTTGCTGTACAGTTTTCATTTATTCAATTTTTCCTTAGAGGTCAATGAAGCAAAGAGAACTTGGTTTGGGGTGTGGGAAGTACTTACGTACTCTTCAAGATGTTACATGCTCAGAAATATTTATACCAGAATGGACTGTTTCAGAGATATTATTAACAAAATTCATCAGTGACATTCACTTGAAAATAGGATCTTAAGACTATGTACACTCTAAGTATAACCTGTGAAATAGGTTTTGTAAATTGTTATTTAGCCTAGGTTTACCTAAAGGGATGCTCTTTGCGACTGGGATACCTCTTATTACAACATCTAATTTTGTTACATCTGTTTAACTTTCTTTTCTAGCATAATGCTGTTGACCTTACTGTTTTGTGCATACAATGAAAAGACATACTCAGAAACCAGGTATCACTTAAGTTCTTAGGCTATTAGATTTCTTAGTGTTGTTTTGAATACCACAGTTAAATTAGTGTTCAAAAAAGTTAAAACTTTATAAAGCTTATCTGACTTGGTAGACTCCTATTATGTTTAGTCAGAAATATAGAAAGAATTGAAAGTCACAAATTGATCAGCCATGTGGATTTCCTTTAATTTTCCCTTTTCTTAAGGGAAGATAAGCAACAAAATTATAGAACAACATTTTGATGTTTGAACTAGATAGTAGAATAGGGACCAAGTAGTACCAAGCACTCAAGAAACAGTTGCTACTTTGAAAATAACTGTAAAAAATACCGAATTATTTTTTGTGGTGATTTAGAAATACTTAAAAATAAGATTTATCTTTCTGTTGCAAGAATTCCATTACGTAATCTCTCTCTCTCTGATAAGCCCTCATTTTTTTCTTTTACATATGGCTGGACTTATTTATTTTTTAACATAATTTTCAGCATCTGACATAGAAGAAAAAACATTCTTAAATTAAGGACAGGAAAAAGACAGTTTTTAATGTCATAATAGCACTACCAGATGTTTAGGAAACATTCATTAAAATAGGAAATTATTTTCAAAATATCAGCATTAAGCTTTGTGCAAATTATTCAAAAAATAAGCATTTAACTTTTGCATTACCTACCCAAGGAGTAAACATGATTTCTGTTGCATAAACCTTGGGGTTGAGGGGAGGATGATTTCAGTCTCTGGACTCCCAACAAGTTCCCCATTCCCAATAATGAGTACTGGATATGGACATATCTATTAATTGTTGGTGATTTAATTATGGTTTGCAAAGGCACTGAACTGAAGGAAAAATGAATGAGATTTAATGGAATTTAAGAGGGAATGATTCCAGCAAGAACTAACTCATTTCTGACTTTATCATCTACTGAAATACGGCAAGGTTATATATGCATATCATTAGATGGAAAAAAGTGAAATAGTAACTATTCCTTTCTACTGGTGAAAGTGTGAGCTTCTTTTTACCCCCTAAAATGCAAGTTACCTTATTTTAGGTTGTTGTATGCATAAAATTAACATGCTTCTGAACTCAGTAGCAATATAAATTAGACACCTAGACAAGCTGCTATTCTAACCTGCATTTTTTTTTCCTGATTCTACATTAGATTTTAAGTATTTATTAATGACCGCATACAAAGTGAAATACTGAATTCAGCTAAATCAAAAATCACTCTACTAAATTAGGGATGGAGAGCTGATGGCTTCCTTTTCATCTGCTATGTAATATTTCTAACAAATAAACAAACTCGAATTAAATGTTTATGGTAACTCAGACCAGCTACATTTCTGAAACAAAGCAGCATCACCATTACAATTCGAAAACTAAATCGTCATGCCATTGCACAGGCGTTATTTAAAAGGCTTAAGCAGACTTCCCAGGGAGGCTCATTTCCATCCAAATCAAATCTATCCCAAATGTAACCCTACTCTATTTGTAGTGCCTGGTGGGACACTTAGGGCTTCTGTTGTTTATGAAGTATTGCAGTGTAAGTAATTTGCCTGCATAAGAGATCTATAGCTTGAAGGTCAAAGGTCTTGATCGCCTGTGACCCAGAAACAAGAAATGTTTAGCCTTTTTGTGTATATATAGTATGGCCACTTCAAAACCTTTTGAATGTGCCTGTGCTGTGCTCCTGCAGCTTTATGTGAGCCTTCTCTCAACACTAATTGTTTTAAAAATTCCTTTAAAAGTAGTACTTCCAGGGACTGCTTGGCCTCCTAGAATGTGAACGGAAAAATTCACTTTCACAGTTAAGCTCTCAGAAGTGAATGATATACTTGCCTAGTAATTTGTTCCTAATTAATAATTCATTTGTTACCCAAAGCAGCAGCCTACAGTGATTTCAGCGATAGAAGTGAAACAGTGATTTCACAGATAGCATTTATCTTCATAGTTTTAATGATCTGTGCAACTTGGGATATGCCTTAGTGTTTTTTCCATATTCCTTAAAATCTCAGCTCATCTTAATGCAGTATATATGAATAACTTGCGCATCTTACCTGAGAAAAGGAACAAATTTGGTTAACTTCAGGTATTTCTCAGATGCAAGAAAGGATTTTGCCAAACAATCTGGAATTTATCACTGCAGCTGCTGGATCAAGGAGCAAGGAAAATAATCCAAAAATATGCTAAAAATCTGAACACAAACAGGGATTTTAATGCAGTCTCCTACCCAGTCTTGAGTATGATCTGAGCAACATTTTAACACTTTTTACTTAAAGTATGCTAAACACCGTAAGATGGTCTTTCAAGACTCTTGGCAATGAGATTTTAAGGGATATTTAAATCTCTTCCTTGCCTTGGGTTCCATGTTAGTACTAGTAATAGTCTTTTTTTTTTTTTCCAAAGTATCACTATTTTAAGAGCTGTATTAATACATATATGTACATATATCCTAGATCAATAGTAGGTAAGAATGGTCACGCAAATTTATTTAGGTATCCAGTTTGTAGATTAACTTCTTATACCTACTGATGAAGAGTCTGGTAGAAGAGCAGGATCCTAAGAGTGCAAAAATCAACAACAGGGAAAAAAAAAAAAAGATTATGTTGTAGAACTAGCAAATGGTGGGTTAATGGAGAGAGGGTGGTTTTTGTCCATCACTTAAAGGTACAAATTTATTTTGATTTGTAAGGAAAAGCCCACCTTGACATTGCTACAGCAAAGAGCTTCTCTTACACAGCTCTGCTGGTCTCTTTCCCTATATATTGCTGAAAGTGCATGAGGTACAGTAGGCAAGTCATGGTGAAGTATGATTAGGATGAGAGTTTATACCTGGGACCTTGCATCAATTCTAGAAGTCATCCAGACTTGTTTAATGGACACTCCATTTCTGCAGAATGTCACTGTTTTTCCAGTTGTATGTTTATTTAGCTTTTTTAGTGTATAAGCCAAATATATTATTTGACTTATGTTTTTATATGGGCCAGATCTCTGAGCTTTTTTCTCAGACTCTTTGCAAGCATTTCCTTTTTGCCACCTTTTCTTATGGAAATGGGGACTAAAAAAGAAGAGTATATTGTGACTCTGAAAGATTTAATATCTTAATTTGTAATTAATTTAATTTCCTTTTTAAATATACTTACATATTTTATCTCAAGGGTTAAGGCAGGGATAAGAGAAGAAATGTGACTAAATAATTAGTAGTCAAGTAAAGCAGTACTCTCATTTCATTAGTCTACTTCACTGAAAATCATTTATTTTTATCATTATTTATATGAAAATCATGTTTCAGTTCTTAACTTTGCTCCAGTTATCTCAAGTAAACTTCAGAAAAATATTTTCATGAATGAGATTACACTAAATATTTGCTTATATTATACAAAGCCCTGTGACTGAGAAAGCTTGCGTGTAGTTGAACAACAATCCTGAACAGTGGGGTTGAACGTACATACTTAGTGTTTTAAAAGGTCTCTGCTGCCTTGAAGCTTTTTGTTATATCCCAGTTGAGCAAAAGTAGAATGACAACTGACAAACCTAGACAGAAAGAAAAACTAGTATCACAATAGCGACCAGGAGCGACTTCTTCTGTGTGGTGTGTACATTATTCACAT
The DNA here is from genome assembly GCF_964211835.1 of Anser anser. Lineage (NCBI taxonomy): Eukaryota > Metazoa > Chordata > Aves > Anseriformes > Anatidae > Anser > Anser anser. Next base: position 24,171,150 of record NC_139724.1, read on the forward strand.
TGCTATTTTATTTATTTTAGTGATATTGCTAACTTGCTGTAAGAAATTACAGCTGTTAAGAAAAATGCTTTAACTTGGAATATAATGTGTTTTTCTAACTGCAGCTTATTTACACAGCATAACATTCTTTAGCAGTAGATACAACTGTAGTCTTGCATGGAAAATGTAAAATGAAGAGCAAATACTTAAGATAACCAGTTTAATTGTAATTCTGAGATGGATGTGGCACGCCTGTGTTTACTGATTGTCACAGCTTAACTTTAATTGTCACGGCTGACAATGTTTTATCTCTCTTATACATGGCTCATAGTTCTTCATAGATTAGATCCAACTATTAATTTCCCTTGAAGGGATGGGCACTTGCAGGTCAGAGTGCTCACTTTTAAAATACTATTTAGTTTCACAGAAAGTTGAGTAGCCTATTGATCATGTGGGCTGCTTCTCACTTTGGAAGATACCCATAATTGTAATGCTATTTGTCATTTCATGAGTTGGAATATGATCCAAGTTCCTAGGCCCACATACCAACACTCATACCTCCTGGGAGTAGTTCTGCTAGCCTACTGCTAACTTTGGCTCATTATACCAAGATCATTGAATGTTTAGTCCTTTTGATGTACTATGCATGTGATATATGAGAATGAGTAAGTGGGTGTTGCTTGGAAATGTCCTCTGTTCATCTGTAATATAAACAGGCCATACTTACTAGTCCCTAGGTAACTAGTTTCTGGCTCAGTGTTTAATCTGCAGTCTTCTGGAAAGATCATATTTTGGACCTCATTCTGTTTGTATTAGAAAATTATCTAGAGTTTGTAGAAATTATGATTTACTGTCCAGGATTATACAATAATATATATAACCTAAATTGAATGCCCTGATAATTCCTTTACGCTATGTATCATAGACACTTAAGCAATAAATCATTCTAATCTTTGGGTTAGGCAGTATACAGCAGACCCCTACAAAATCTTTTCTTTGTATTTTAGAGGCTATATCCAGTAGACTGAAGTTTGTTAACACATGAGCTAACTGTGCTGTACTTTGTTGCTTTTTCCTAACTGCTTGCTCTGTAATGCTGTTACAATTACGTGCTTTTATTTATATAATAAAATTTATTAACTATTTATATACAGTAAATCACCTTATGATAGTAATTTAAAAACATTCATTCTTGCTTTCAATTCTGCTATTCCAGACTCTTAGAATTAGAAAACCGGAAGCTGACAGGGAGGAGTTTGTGTTCCATCAATTGTGTTTTTTCTCATGATGCTCTTAGTGTGTACTTGTATTGCATTTACCACCTCTTGTACTGATAGCATGACTTCATACTAGCTGTTCTACCTTGTCTCCAAATGATAAATGATCTCTCTTCTCAATACTGTGAAAAATTACACTTTACACTTTCTTTTCCAACTAGAGTTTGGAAAATGTGGTCAGATGCCTAGTTAGGAGAAACAGATTCCTATCCTTCTGTATTTGCAGAAGGAGAAGATTTTCAAGGTGGGTTTTTAGGTCTTCCATCTTATGAATGCTTTAAGATCTCTGAAATGTCTTCATCTGTGAAGTCCTGCTAAATGGTGCATGGTTAATGTTCCAGCATGTGCTACTGTATGCAGATGACTTCAGAGTCTTAATCACGCTTGTTTGTTGTCTCTTCTATTTTGTTCAATTTGGATTCTATGCTATCCATCTGTTATGATGGTTATTAAACAAATAAAAAAACTTCTTTCTACTATGGAATGAAACATCTGTAGAGTGCTAGTTGCTTTGCTCCTTTGAGATTGCTAAAAAGTATTTTTTGGTAGCTTCATCTGACAATGTTTCCTTACTTTAAGCAGGAATGAATGCCTCCTCCTTTCTCTGTATTCCCTCCCTTCTTGAGCACAAACTACCAGCCTATACCCCCTAGTTTCTGTGTACTGTTTTTCCTTATTGCTTTCAGACATGGGAAAGAAAAATCATTGGCACCCAAATCTGTTTATTCAAGTCTTCGTTTTCTCATATGCTGTAATGCTTACAAACTATGCATCTTTTGTATACACTAGCCTGCACTTCATACATGGGGAAGATGTCCTTTTATTCAAAAGCAAGGAAATGATTATGCATCTGGAGTAGCTAAAAACATTTTCTCCCTTGTCTTCTCCACACCTGTCGCCTAGCGTAAAGAGAGAGAGAGTTTACTGCAAGGAATCATTCTTCCATTCCAGCATCTCCTCAAATGGTCATCAAATTGTCCTCTCCAGCAAATTATACATAAGATTTTGCTGCTTAGCAGCTTGCCACAGAATGGTCAGTCCTTCAGTCCTCTGAGGACTGGATTTAAGGAAAAAAAACAACAACAAAAAAAACTTCCCTTGACAGTTTGTTTCATAAGCTATGCAGCACAAAGGCGAAACACAACAACCTAGATGTTACTCCCTGTGACACAGTATTTTAGGGTAAATACTACTGTAAAATACAACTGTAAAAACCAAGCAAGAACTCTTCTCCCCACCCCCTGCAAAAAAAATGCACCCAGTCTTCTAGCAATACCTATTTAATTAGCAAAGGCTTGTCAACAGCTATGTCTTTCTGACACCTGTGTTCCTCTGTAACAGCACAGCTTTAAACGTGTGGGCAGAACGCAATGCAATATACAGTAATCTCAACCAAGGGAATTGGTTGTGAAATGAATTTTTGGAAAACCACATTACTCAAGCATTTTGTCTGAAAAATGTGGCAGCTGTTAATTACTGTTAATTAGCTGTTAATAAATATACAGGCTATATTACAATGAATGGAAAAGCCTTCATGAATTTCACCTAAGACTGCAGATACTATTGCCATCAGAAAAAAAAAAAATACACACTGGTCGAGCTGTAGCTTAAAAAATTCTGGACTTTTGCTAGAGCTTTTACTTGGAGTTGTTAAACACTCACAGCACTTTCTTTCCTTCCCTTTTTAACTGCTGGGGAGGAGTTAGCTATTAGACTCTCCTTCTAGTATAACTCTTGGTGAATTCACTTGTTATGCAATGTGCCATGTATCTTTTCTCAGATAGCCCTCCTATACTGACTTAGTGTACATAGAAGGGAGGACAAGGAAAGTCTTATCACCAAAGAGGATAGTTTGTCTTATTCTTAAGTGACAATAGTAAGTTGCTTGCAAGTCCAACTAAAAAGGTATAAATGAAAGCAATCATAAAATCCTCTTGTTTAAAACTGAAGGCTCTTCTGGTTAAAAATAAATCACTTCAGGTGAAGTAACTCATACTGAAATACAAGAAAACTACATTTCTGTGTTTCAGTGAGAGAGAAAGCATAACCTGCTAATCTTTCAAATATATATATATATATATATGATTTTGATCTTCCAAATAATCAGAAAGGAAATTCAAAGGAAACCTTTCATAATTTATAGCTTGACATGTTTAAATATATTGCTATTTTATATTGCATGATTCCATAAAGGTAATAGAAACTCTTGATGGTTCTCTTTAATTATATTCTACTTCTATGAAGTTCTGTTTCGGTATTAACTTCAAAAGTCTTCTTGTTAGGTAGGGTTTCAGAGGTGCTACAAATACTAGTCAAGAAGTAAAGCATGTCAGAGATGGAGCTTATTACCCACTTGTTCACTACTCACTTGAGCAAATTAATTTGCTAGTTTAACCCTTAGCACATACGGATCAATTTCATAGAATCAGTGGCTCGGGTTGGAAGGGACCTTAAAGATCACCTAGTTCCCACACCCCAACCCCTAACAATGGGCAGGGATGCCACTCACTAGATCAGGTTGCCCAGGGCATGTCCAACGTGGTCTTGAACACCTCCAGGGCTGGAGCATCCACAGCTTCTCTGGGCAACCTGTGCCAGTGCCTCACCACCATTGGAGGGAAGAATTTTCCCCTAACCTCTAATCTAAATCTCCCCTCTTTTAGTTTAAAAGCATTTTAAAACCATTCCCCCTTGTCCTGTTGATATCTGACTAAGCAAAACGTTGCTCTGCATCTTTTTTTATAAGCCCCCTTTAAGTATTGAGAAGCTTAAATGAGGTCACACTGGAGCCTTCTCTTCTCCAGGCTGAACAGCCCCAGATCTCTCAGCCTTTGTTCACAGGAGAGGTGTTCCAGCCCTATGATCAACTTCACTGCCCTCCTCTGGACCTGTTCTAACATCATCTCTTTCTTGTACTGGGGGCCCTGGACCTGGACGCAGCACTCCAGGTGGGGCTTCAGAAGGGCAGAGCAGAGGGGGACAATCACCTCCCTCACCCTGCTGGCCACCCCTCTGTTGGTGCAGCCCAGTCTGTACATGTCTGGGATTGCCCCAAGCCAGGTGCAGCACCTTGCACTTAGACTTGTTGAACCTCATTAGGTTCACATGGGCCCACTCCTCAAGCTTGTCAAGGTCCGTTGGGATGGCATCCCTTCCTTCTGCTGTACCAACTGCACCACTCAGCTTGGTGTCATCTGCAAGCTTGCTGAGGGTGCACTCAATCCCACTGCCTGTGTCGTTGATAAAGATATTAAATAGTACTTATTTCTGTCACTTACTCTGTGTTTGCTTAAGTTTTCCATGATGGGCAGATGAAAAGGAGAAACAGAAAAGTAGTGAGAACAGGAAGCTACAACTGGCAGCTTGGCAATTAATGTAGCTGGAGCTTTTATCTGAAAATCGCACAGCTTGTAAGGTGACAATTGAAACCATACTGAAATTTCTGAGTCCATATTACTCACAAGCATGAGTGATTGTGGGCTTAAACAGTAATGAATATTTTCTGTTTTATCTCCTTTTTTGCTGAATATATTGGTGCCAAAATACATTAAATAGAGCATGTTCACACCTATGGATTCTGAAAGAAAGATAACGTACCTTTCAGGCCATTACCATGCACTTTGTATTTTCTCAGCAATAAGAGCAAGACCATCTGATTAAAAATACTGATAGCACTAATATTTTATCTTCCTGGGAAGCTTTCTCTGGGGGATGGGTGAAATGAATCCTATGCTCCCAGATTTGAGTCTGATCAGGCAAACATAACAGAGCATATAAGAAGTTGTTACCTTGTTAGCCTAGAGTATGTATTCAAAAGTGTCCACATCTGACTGGAAGATCTGTAGGGGTAGTTTGTTTCAGTGAGTGTCTCGCCAATTACAAACAGATGATTTATTTTCTTTAGCACTTGCTTTGGTTTTCAGAGTGTTGTTGGTGTTATATTTCTACTAGATAAAATTCTAATTTCTTGACTTCCATTGTTTCGAGGATTTATCTTGCTTGTTTTGAGCTTTTCAAAGCTAAATGCTCAAAGCAAAGGCAACACTATGTTTGCAGCAAGCCTGAATATGTATCCTACATTGTACTTGATCAGTTAAGTTTTTCTGTTCTTTGGCAAACCCTAAAAGCCAAAGCAAGAGTGCTTAAAATTATCTTTTATGATAATACATAACTCAAACTGAAAACTATAAATCTTCTGAGAGCTGGCAGCCACAAACGACCTCTTACCACAAACCTAACTGAACACTTTATCTTACAATTGCACATTTTTGTTAATGAATGTAATTTCCCAGAAATGACCGTCAGTTGAATGACTTTGACAGATGTCACTGTCAGTTGCTGGTCAGGCAAAGCCTCCTCTGATACGCTGATCAGTACATCACCTTCAGCCTTTACAGAAGGTGAATGTGCCTCTGCAAATGTATGTAGTACACTTGGATCTTACAGGTGTTTACTATAAGTTACTGTCCATTACATAGCAAAAGGCTTCTAGTCCAGCAAGGTAACCTGGGGAAAGAAGAGATGGGAATGGTAGCAACTATTCTGATTCTACCAGCGAGAGTATTGATAGCTCCCTTCGCGTGTTATAATGCAGTTTTGAGTCTTATCAGTAGAGTAGAAGCCTAAATTATTAATATGAACATGAGCTTCTTAAGAAATGAAGATATAAGACATTTCTGGATGGCCTGTATGAATAAGATACGATTTCAGGAGAAAAAAAGATGTTGCACCATGACAATGCAATACTGAAAATGCTAAAATCTAGGAAGAACAGGTTTTGCAATATATCAAATAATGTTTGGAGGGTCTTTTGGTTATTTTTTTTCCCATCAGACGCTTCGTAAAAGACCATCTAAAATCTTTGTTTAAATGCTAAAAAATAGTCAAGTGTTATGTCTCTGTAAGGTTACAGACGCTATGGCTTAACATAGAAAGTAGGCATAGTGTGATATGTAATTAGCAATACAACCTATGGTAGTACAGAAGAAATAAAGCCAATTTTCCTCCTTTGTATGTTCTCCCAAGAATACGTACTTGCATTTGAAATTCACTAAATAAAAATCACTTATTCTTAGAAAACAAAGCAGATATTTTCTTACAATTTGTAGGATAAGTTGCATGTTGTAACCTGTCATGACCAAGTAACCTTAGCCTGACTCTGTTGATTCTGTTTCACCAGTTCCTGTTGCAGGTCTTTAAAAATGCACAAGAAGTAGAAACAATCCAACCCTTTGGTATTACCTAAATAAACAGTTCTTGCAGTATATTCACAGTAAATTAATTCTTGCATGCTGTAATAAACAGAAGTGTTTTATCACCTTTTTCAGTAAAATATTTCAACAAACAAGGATAGCAGTTTACAAATCTAGTAATGTCAACTTATGAAAATGTACCTTTCTGTAAAGAGATTGCATCTTAAAAGAAGGAGGACATTAAAAGATCTCATGTATGTTCAATCAATGAATTCAGTATATGTTTCTCTTCCTTGAACCCTAGATAGTATCAGCATGTATAATTTTAAAATCTCTTTAACTTTCTCTTATTTGTACAACAGAAATAGATATTGTTTTTTTAAACTTATAAATTTTCTTTTTAACGTAAATTCTGCAGAGTTTTTCATGGTCATATGCTTCACCTGAAGACCTATAATTTTTCATCTTTATTCAGCTTTCAAATGTCTTAGAAAGAAAAGAAAAAACAACTATCTTTTCTCAGATGTCTGTACACAATTGAATTTTGAATCCATATCTAAGTAAAATTCCTTTGTCCCACACCATGTGGTTGGTTGCATGTGATCTTGAGTTCTGTAAAGGTTTTGGTTGCTATGCATGAATTTACACTGGGAATGACAGAGATTAGAAGTACTAAATAATTACCACATCCAGTCAGTACTCTCATGTAAAATTAGTTTCTGCTTTGTGCCATTAGTAGTTGAATATAATGTCTTTCATAGTCATAGACTAACTCTCCACCACTGACCCCTGAAACGGAGACATTGTTTAGCGTCACTAAAGAGAGACTTTTATCTAGGAACTGACACCTAAAAGGTACCATTTCCTCCAAAAATTTCTGCAGTGAGAGAAATTGCAGAGATGGTGCTCAGTCCCCTTTTGTACTATATTAAACATTCTGATTGTGTTGCCCAAATCTTATATGGTACATATGAAGAGGTACAGCATGTAAAATACACATGGAAACATCTGTGATTTCAAGTCAAACTACCATTAACTTCAAGGTTGCTTAATTTGAAGTTTGCTTAATTTTCTCAAATACATGTTAATGGAAATTTTCTAAGCAGTAATAAATATCAATACCACTTTGAGACAGAAGTTCTTCTAAGGCTATTTTGAGATAGCCTTAATGTTAATTTGACACTTCTTGTTTTATTATTTTTGGTTGAGTGTGTGTGTACAATGATGGGTACCTTTCAGTACATGTGATGTTAACTGACTTGTCTCTAGATAAATCCTGGAGCTCTACAAAGTTTCCTGGTTGGGGGAGTCTCAGCACTGCAAGCCAACAGGACTCTTTGTAAAGTAATAGGTTCAGTTATGGAAAGCTCATTATGGGAATAAAGAAACAAGTATGGGATTTTAACAGTATGATATTACAATACTTCACTTCCCTCCCCACACACACACCTGAAATAAATGTTTGTATCAGATTAGGGACTGCATGCCTGAATTTATCAAGTATCCTGAAAAGACACAAAAACTAGTCAAGGAGTTCTAGATAATATAGCCTACTTGAATAGTCAACAGGGTGCCTCACCCAAGGCACTTAAACTAAACATCCTTTTAATAAAAAAGACAAGAAAGAGAGGGAAGTGGTCAGTTTTCATGCAGAAAAGAAAAACTTTGGTGTTCTTCAGCAGGGGTCTGTATGGTGATCCATCACTCTCCAGCATGGTCACAAAAGACCTGGAGCGGAGGAAAAAAATAACAAGATTATTAAGTTAGTTAAGGATTTATTGAGGTTTATAGAGCTCAGACCAATTTTGAAGAAGGGCGGGAGAACAGAAGAATGAATACATGATACATTGAATTTCATGTGTTAAATGAATGAAAAATATTTTATACTGAGGAAAACTTCTAACATTCTTGATAAAATGATAGTCTTTTAGGTCATCAGGAGCATATCCTTTTGTATAAGGAATTGTCCTTGACTCAATATTTTTTAATAATGAAAGAAAGCAACCAATGTTAAGAATTACTAGGAATGTAATATATGAATTAAATAGAAAACACCACTGTGGGATGCTTTAAATCTCCAGCAAACATACAAGAACCATGTGCAGGTCTCATTTGATGAAAAAGGGTTTAGAGAATGATGACACAAATGTACAAAACTATCTTTTGCATGAAGAGAAAGTATACTACTAGGAACTTCCACAGTTTAAAAAAAAAAAAAAGTGAGAGGAAAAAGTGGGTATGTGGAAGGAAAAAGTGGGTATGTGGAAAGAATTTTATGAAGTCAAATTACAGAGGAGAAGGTAGACAGGAATTGATTTTGATTCCTATTCCACCATAACAAAGAGAGGCATGAAATAAAATTAGTAATACTCAGAACTAGCCAAGGAATATGGTTTACACAACATATAGTGAAAATTTTCACTATTTCAAAGGGTGGCAGTTCGACCTTCTGGAAGAAAAAAAAGAAACTTAAATGTTACTTTTTAAAAATATAAGTTTTTCTGCTCATAAAGGTTTTGAGCTACATCTTGCTAATGTCTAGAAAAGTATTATGGAGAAGTACATTCACATGATTACCTTCATCTCCCCCAGGCACCTGCTATTGATTGCTATAAGAGTCAAGATAGCAGGCTGGAGAGACATTCTTTTGCCACTGTAATCAGTTTTTATTTTCACTTAGCATACAACCTGCATCTCTTACAGAGATATTTGAGGTTGCTTAACTGGAAAATAGAAAGTAGTATATCATTTTGTGTATTATGTCAGAATTTACCCCGGGTGGGGGGAGGGGGGAATTATCTGAGGAAAAAAACACTACTTTGAGGTGATAGCTTTCAGAAAAAGAGTTCAGTGTTTGTTGCTTCTCAGTCGCTTCAGGTCCAAACAGTCTGTTTTGTTTTGCCGGGGGAAGGGGACAGACAGGAAGGGCAGCAGGCTATTGTGTGTTCTGATAACCATTAAGTTAGGCTGGTAAAGGTAGGCATAAGATTTGGGTTTATTAGTATGACTGATACAAGTACTGTTAGGTATTTCTCATGTTAGGTATTTCTCACTGCACAAGCTATATTAGCTACAAAGGTAATTATATGTTGATTGCTCTGCTAGTTTTTCAATGACTAATATATTGCACCAAATGTATTTTTGCTCTTTCTAATGTGCTCAGATTCTCTCAGATCTTTATTGGTTTCTTTGTGAACATTTCATATAATTTTCAAAGTTGAACGACAATATATTTTGTATTCACCGAAAAAAAAAGTTCTATTAGTGTCCATTACATATGAGCAAAATAACTCATCTGTTACATGCTGCCTGAGATACTACTATAATTGTCATGTTCTCTCTTTAACATAAGTTAAAATACTGTGGCCATAAGGGAGATGGAATAGTTGCTTTATTTCCTTTAATTAAATCTTTCAATCTGTCATATGCTGTTTTTTTAATTATTTTTGTCTTAACTGAGATTACTTTATTAATCATTTTTCTTACTAGCTTTCTAATTCTCTTATTTTATTCTGCCCTAATTCTTTTTTCCTTTTATTTTTCCTACTTTTCAGAGCAAGAAAGTTTCTGTACAGAATCCCAATTCATTTCAGAGAATTTCTTTTAAGAATCCACACAAAACATTTCCCAGTTGTAGGATTAAATTTTGACAGCACTGAACTATGCACTTCACATTTTTCCTCTGTCTAATCAAATTAATTTCATTAGAATGGCTTAATGTACAATGTTACAACTAAGTGCACTATCTTAAAAACTCCTGGACCTTAAGCTTGGGAGCCTTAAGCTTGTGGACAGTCCATTACCTTTGAAAATAAGACTTCTCCTTTTCAATTCATATTTATTACATGCTTTGTCATGTAACAGTACCTACTATTTCAATACCTTATTTCTATTGATAGAAATAAGAGGCAATTTTTTGTGACCTTAGAAAATAGGACCAGATTATACAAGAGACGAAGTTTCAAATAAAAATTACATTTTACGTGATACTAAGTAAAAGAAACTTCGTAATATGTGGTTTTGGTTTCAGGTTTCTGTTCTGTAGCGGCTTGCTGCTGGTTTCTGATAGTCATTTGTCACTGTATTGCTCGAGAAATACAGAGGCTTGTATGGTTTCACTGCATCTGATGAAGTTTTATGGCTTTGGAAACACTACAATATTACCCTTACTTAGCATTTTAACAAGTGCATAATAAGTTAAAAGAAATTTATTAATTCCTCTTTGAAAAGGGGAAAAAAAAAAAAGTAGTAGTATAGGAAGTGTTGGGTATCTGAAGAGAAAACTTGCGGTTTTGGAGCCACTTTCCTGTATTATAAACTGTTTGCTTATTACTGTTCTTCTTCTTCAATGTTGCGAGATAAAGTACCATGCTACTTATTTTATTTGGGGGAGGAAGAATTTTGTTCCTTTGATTTTCTTTATATCAGTAATGAAGTATAAGTATATCCAGAAGCTTAGAGTCGTATATCATGTTGTTTCCCTCCTCCATCAGCCATTGTGTTGGGGTGGGGGAAAGTCCTGCTTTAACAGAGGGAAATGAACCATTTTAACCTTGTCCTTGCTTCCTGAATGCATGCACCTACCATAGTTTAAGATGAATATTTCTGTGAGAGCTGTTTCTTAGAATGGCATTACATGCCTAGAATCTTTTCTTTCATTGTTCTATTCTAAATAAATAGTATTTTTTAAATAGGGAAGAAAACACTTTTGTCATGATAGAATCAGCTTACTGTAAGCCTCATCTTGTCCTTAAATTACATTTTCATTTCTATAGAATGAAGAAATAGAAAGTTATGTAGCTGAGTATGCCAAGCTAAAAGAGGAACACTTCCCTTGCTTCCAATACAGGACTGAACTTGATGGAGAATCAGAGATTGTTTTTGCAACACAAAATGCTGTCAATTTTGTCTTGCCAAGACCAAGGTATTTGGAAATCTATAGATTTCTTCATATAGTGTTCTGCCTAGTGTTCTGAGGAATTAAATTTCTCAGTGAGGATAGTAGAAAACTGTTAATATTATTGTTAGGTAAACTGGCTTTTACTAGCAATAGTATTGGAAAACCTTTTTTTTTTTTTTTCTTTTTTCTTCCTAAGCAATAATGAAAACAGGATTCTAAACCATAACACTGATCGGAATCAAATTCACAGATAAAACTTGGTAAGTGTTTTTACTACTTAAGTATAAAATTGATTCATATTTCATTTTAACACTTTGGTCTTTGAACACAAATCAAAGCCTCACTGAAGGGAAACCATGGCATGGAGAGAACTGGGGAAGTGGAGAAAGCAAATTTTAAACCAGAACAAAACAGATCTTTCCTAGGTAAATATCAGATGTCAAAGGGAAAACAGATATTTGTTTAAATCTCTTAATTTTAAATTGGATTTAAATTTATATATTATAAATAGTGTGCAGGGTGGTGTTTTTTTTGTCTGTTTGTTTTTTTCCCTCCCCACCCCTGTGGGTTAAGCAACATTTTAGTAAGTGCCAGTTACCAAAACACATGGCTACATGTTTCATTAATTCGATGTTACGTATTCTAGTAGCGTGTGTATGACTGAGCAGCAGGATGTCTTTCATGTACAAAATACTCTCCAAATATTAATAAAACTGCACTCCTGTCAATCTTGAACGTAAGCCAAAAAACTTTTAGGCCCTAGAAGATCTAATAAAGGTTTGTTGCTTTCTACTTCTGCTGGATGATTAGAAGTCTGTGAGGATATCAAGTTGAAAATTTCTGACATGTAAGTGTAAACAAATAATTTCATGAAGTATGAATGTACTGTACACGTATTAGTGACATATTTTCTACTTCCTGTAGATGCATTATGACATTGTGTCTAATCTTTGGAAACCATAACTGTGACACTGATGTATTCAGTGCTATTGTGCCTGTTGTATTAAAGAAAAAGGAGGAAAAAAAAAAAAGAAAACAACACTTGGAATAAGATATTCTGTTTGACACTTTTTGGACGAGCCAGGGGGTAAATCTGCCTGGGAAAATGGGATTTAAGTGTCTAGAAAACAAGATTAGCCTTTTCCATTTGATCTTTGGTGAAATCATGTTGAACTGAGATGTTTCAGAGCTGACAGCTCCTAGTGAAATCACTTTTTCTTCATTTTACTGAATTGGAGAGCAGAGGCCACAGGCCCTGCTGCCCTTTTATTGTCTCCTAGCTCTGTTGAGTCAATTCTCATGCAAGAACTTCTGCTGCATGTATTGAGTAGCTAAGGCTTCACTAATAGTATCCGACGTTATAATAGCTTTCCAGCCAAAATTCTCGAGAAAGATTAGATAGACTCAAATCTCTGTGATTAATAGTATATGTTACTTCATGCAACTTTTTGCTTCTTTGAAGTAAGAATACATAATGAATGCCGTAATGTAATTATAGTCTGTGACCTTCTAGAATTACTACCTCATATAGGTGGAAAAAAAAAAAGTAAATAACAATCTCTTCCTTGTTCTAATAAAAATCGAGTATAAGCCTCTGTAGTGGATGTAAAAAGAAAGTTATGTGCTTCTCATTACTTAATTGTGTAATGATTAAGGCCATATACATGGTATAATTTAAAAGGGAATGAAAAGAAATATTAGCACAGCTGTGGAATTTATTTTGTGTCAGACCAACTAAATTCAGGAGAACAGAATGTCTTCAGTAGAATTATTGTCTGTTCATAATTTTGTAACAGAAATTCAGCGTCCTAAATGGAGATTAAAAGTACAATGCCTTGGAGGAACAAATCTCTCACATGGAAGTTATATCTCAGTTGGCTCTCTCTTTCTTCTCTGTTATTCAGTTGAGCGGTTTGCATTTATTGCACAAGAAACTTAGCATGGATAATTGTAGAATTTCTTCATCCATAGGTAGGCATGTTCTGTTTGCAATAAGAACTTCTCTTCAGACATGTCCAAAAATCATGAGATCTGTCATCCCTTTCTTTTTTTGATGTTGTTCAGTAAACTCTTAGCTAAAAAAGAATGAACAAGAAATAACTCTAAAATGAAGGCTTGAAGTCAATCAGTTGAGAAACATTCCTATTTGATCAAATATGCCATTATTACCTTTGCTCCATTTTGAAAATCAAATTACCAACTTAGAGACTGATTCCATGGATTTAATTATGTGCCTTAATTATATTCCTGCCTTTCCTCCATATATTTCTTTGACTTCCCCTTATAATGTGGGGGCTTCCCAAGGACAGGATGCAGATTCTCCATGTGAGACTTCTCTTCTGTAACTTTAGGTATCTCAAAGTTAGGTATATAGTGTAAGTTATGCCACCCCTCACCCTCTTACTACTAACTGAGAACGAATAAATTTTAGCACGTCCTAAAATAAATGCCAAAGAAAGGGATAATGAGTTCCCCTCTGGAAAGGGCCTATTGCTCTTCATTGACCAGACATTTGGCTTTAGGCTAGAACCTTAACTCTGAAATGACAGCAGAGAGGTAGGATCCTCTTCCCTGTGTTTTACTTTTCCCAGGTGTGGTTAGTTTTGTTGAAAATGTGCCCACACATGACTACTGTTGAGAACAATTGTAATTCTGCTTTTGGATTTCACATTCTTTGGCCCTGTGTGAGTTAGTGAATGCTGGCGTGATGTAAGAGGAATGTGGAATAAGGCAATGGTGCCCTGGAGGCATACTGGCATTTGCATGAATTTGGGGACCTCTGTGTATTGTACAGTTCAAGTGATGAACTGAAGAAAAGCTCAAGCAAACAAAAACTTTTTTTTTTTAATATTTGCAGAAATGTTAGAAAATATCTTTTTTTTTTAATTTATCTTTTTAGTGAAATAAAGTGTTAAATATGCATCAAAATGTCAGCTTGACGTATTTTTTGTTAAAATCAAATGGTTTAGCTTTGCATCTTGGGGTTGGGGGGGGGGGGTAGAAGAAAGGAGTTTGCTTATAAGGTCAAGTGTTCAAGCCAACCTGAATGAATGAGTACTGTTATAATTACTCCCAGTGCTGTGCAAACATGAAGCTGACTGAAATGAGCCTTCTTAATTATCAGCTTTGATATTGTATATTTAGGGTAACCTTTTGAAAACTCACAGAGTTTTGTCCCATCTCTTTTTCAACTTGACTGCAAATAGATTGAATTCAAGAAGTTGTTTTATTCCTGCTGGCACTGAGAATTATTACTTAATGAGGCATCTGCTACAGTTAAACTAAACATGTCACACAATAAATATGAAAAAAAAAACACCTCAGCTGCTATAGTGTGACGTCTAGTTCTGACTGGGGGGAGGGGAAGAGAACATGCTTTTCCTCTGTATTTTTAAAACTTAAATTTTCAAGACCTCCTGTGTACGTGTACAGACTTGCTGTTAATATCAATATATGAATACATCTCTTTCCCAACTGAGTGGGAAAGAATCTTATCCTTTTCAGATAGTCAACATGCTTGGATAAGGAAAATCACTTTTAAAAATTAGATATGATTTGAAAGAAGCCTATTACAATTTAAAATGATATAATTACAATTAAGAGCTGCTCCTAATCCCCACTGACTGCTTTTGAACATTTTGGTGCAAAACCTGTAGACTATAGATGTTAGGCAATCAGGTGAACAATACTCATCTCAGAATTGTGTGGAAACAAATGTGCTTTTGACTACTTTAACTTCTATATAACTTTGCCAACTAGAATATTAAGACTCCAAAGATCCACCAGAAAACGTCTACTTTATTTATAAAAGCAGAGTGATTTACTAGGAGTAACCTGAGAGCAAAAAGTGTGTGGTATGGCCCTCTGTGTACGCTCCCTCTGTGTGCGCTCCCTCATTAGCCTAAAAAGATTTTTAAAACTATGGTGTAGCTCATATCATCTCTTGAGTAGCTGCTTTTGTAGCTGGCAGCAGCAGCATGTAGTTAGGGACCAGGCTCACTGACAGTCTGACCTTCTCCATAACCCTGCAGCTGAGGCAGCTCAGAAGCCATGACCACATTCCCTGACCACTTATTGCTTCAGTGGTGAAGAAAAATGAGATGGATGTATGAGCAGGGCTTTTCTCTATCCTGTTTAGGTGAGGTAGCTATGAGTGGCCCTGTAAGTTATACAAATGGACAGGAACACAATTATGACTAACCTTCTGGTGTTATTAGGGAGGAAAAATAAAATCTGGCTCTAAAACCAGTGATGACTAAGCAGGCTCTTCTGATCATTCAGAGTGGTTTTTTTTATTTTTTAAAGTGAATTCTGTACATCTCTGAAAATTATTTTAATATAATAATTTATATTTTGGAACCTATCCTCTTATATAGAATATCTGCACATTTATTTTTTTTAATACATATATCTACCCGTTCTTTTTACCTCCTCCTTCCGCATCGCCTGGTTGCCCTGGGAAGATGCCATCGCTGCAGGGAGTCTTACTAAGAGGCTGGAGTTGTTTTGAGTTTTGAATACACTCAGGCTTATATTCATTATCAATAGAGAAGATTAGGTTGAGTTCCACAGCTGGAACCTGCTACTGAAAATGGTCTGTTGCTCTACCCTTTGCACTCAAGAGTTTTATGCTGGGACAGATTAGTTGAAGTGGCCCTGTGGAGTATAGCTGTAGGTTTGTGATGGGATAGGAATTTTTAAAATAGATTAGGCCCAGCATGCTACCCGCTTTTTAGATCAGTAGTAGCTGCTTAAATTCAGGTTACAAAGAGATAAGCAAGCAGAAGGACGATGGATGTCCTGTACTGAAGACTGCTTTGCTCAGTAGTGAGCTGGTTCCATGTTATATGCATCAGCTGCTTCGTCTAGCCTCAAGTATTGAAAGTCAACAAGAGGCTAAAGGAATCAAAGAATCGTTATGGTTGGAAAAGATCGCAAAGATATTAACAGGCTGTGCAGAAACAGTTGAGAACTGGTCTAACAATGTCTCACATTAAATAAGTTAATTAATGATGAGGGGTGAAATTAGCACAGCTTTTGCCATATTGCAGGGAATTAGGATCTGTATCGCTCAGTGTTAATGTTGTGTGATTAGGAAGACAAAATTTCCTGACTAGATGGTGAAGGAGGGAATTGTTTGTGGCCTCTGATGCAATCTGCATATCAATGCACCTTTGTTCTTTAATTCTTTGTCATCACGTTTGTTTTATTTTATTTTTTTAGTAGATTTTGGAAAATTAAAAGGTTGGGGACTTAATTTTGAGTTCTCACACATGGTGGATCCTCATCCTCTGGTCTTGAGCCCAGAATATATCCTTAGGTCTGATAGCAACAATAACACTCTTGATTCAGTACAAAACACAGCTTTTTGAAAGAAACATGTTATGTTTTTTATTAAGCAATTGTTTAGCAGAGAACAAAACCTTCATAGTGACCAAGTTAAGCATGGGGCCAATTCAAACTATTAGTAATGGTAACTTCCTCATCAAAAATGGTGTGTGTGTATATATATATTTCTTTTTAAGATGGAATGATAAAATCTATTTTTCATTGTGATGGCAATAGCACTTGTTATTAATTTCATTTTGGATTATAAAGAATATATTACAGATTGGATTTCCTGTGCACTTGCTTCCAACCCTATCTGTTGGACTGACTTCTGCTGCAATACTGATGTGTAAAAATAAGTGTTTTTGTTATGACTAAGTGTACGTGGTCTGAACATGAGACTGAAAGACAAGAACAAATTTACTTTGTGGTTTGGACCTGAATCAATGAGGAATTGATTCAGTTTCCCTCAAAATATAAGAAATGCCCTATTGGCTCAGAAAAATTGTCTGTCTAGACGGTCTATCTAGTTTTCTGTCTCCAACAGTTGCAATTGGAAATGTTATTTAGGGAGAGCACACAAGACTGTCTGCTTTCTGCAGTCCACTTCCCTCATATTCTTCCAGCATCTTCATCCACTGAATTAGGGATGCATGGTGGTAGTCTTCCACTCCTACATTATTTATTTATTTATTTATTTACTTATTCTTAGTACCTATTTATTGTCCTGATTTCCATTATTTTTTCTGATCTTTTTAACCTTTGTGATTGTGTGTGCCTACACAGCTTCTCACAGTATCAAATTTCAGAACTTTCTACCTGGTGTTTCAAACAAAAAACACACATCTCCGCCACCCCTCCACCCCCCCCCCCCCCAAAAAAAAAGTAAAGAAAAAAAAAAAACACAGCAAACCAAAACAGAACCCCCACAAACCTCCCTTTCATCATTTTTAAACTAATCTCTAACTACTTTCAACTAATTTCCTCGTGAAAAATGAAGAAGCAAGAGTCTTGGATCTGCATGTCTCCTGTTCTGTGTTTCACACTTCTGAATCAGTAAGATGGGCTGAAGTAAAATCCGAAGTCTGAACCAGTACGTGAAAAGGAAATTTTAGAACTTCAGCCAAACCTTGCAATATATCGCTAACAATGCTATTACTGACCCTAAGGAATGAAGGGCGACATAGGTGGAATATACTATTAGTTTGTTATATTTACAGAAAAGATCTAGCTAGCAGGAACGGCACAGACAGGTAGGCTTAAAATTGGAAATCATTTTCATAAAGTCAAGAAATGGCTGGAAGAAATGGGAGATAATGGACACCATTCTGTTGGGAAATGTGAATGCTCCACTTGCTTTGAAAGAGTCAGATCTACAACTGCAGGAAAGGGAACATCTAGCTGGGTAGAAATTCCTCAAAAAAAAAAAGGGAAAAAAAGAAAAATCCAGAAGCTCCATCTGACAACAACCTGAATATGAATCTGCCAAATATGCAAGTACCATATAGGAACGTATAGGCAGAAGAATGTTTTATTACTGTATTATTATCATCACTTTGTTTTGCTCAGTACAGGAGAGTTTTGAAGTACCCTTTTCCAGTGTTGGGCATCATCTTTCAAATGATGTCTGGATCAATTAAAGAGTATTCCAAGGACAATTATAAGGATGAGTAGAACTTCAAAAAATGAAAATCTGTGCAGAAATTTTGGAAAAACTGATATTATTTTGCCTAAAACAAGATGGCTTAGTAGAGAGAGAGGAAATGTTCAAATACATAAAAGGCTTTTATAAAAAGGGTAAGAGAAGAATTAACTTTGGTAAGGAACCTATTAAATAATAAGGAAAAAATGTAGATCATAACAAATAAGAACACATTGCACTGTTCTGAGCTTGGAAATGAATTCATCTCGATACTGCTTGATAATTTTTTTTGGTGAAAGACTGAATACTTCAGCAATTTGTAGTTGAAGGGTTCATCATATTCTTAACTCCCAGAACTGCCAAAATATTGAACAGAAGGCTTTAAGCGATGAATAAAAAAGTGGAGAATGCAGCAGAAGATATTCTAGTGGAGAAACAGTTAATGGAAACTGCATCTCTTTACAGAAATAATTAGTTGTGGCATTGTTTTAACAACTATAGAAAAAGGGGGGAATTGTCTTATTAGGTTGTCAGTTGGAAGGCTACTGCTGGAATGTTTGTAACATTGCAAGAGTTTGTGTGTGTAGTGGTCATATGGTGTTGAGTCCTAATATGTTTTGTTGAATCTAATTTTATTTATATAGTGACGTGGCTTAAGTTATACACAATTTAGTTTATGCACAGCTTTCAGCTAAGAGGTAACATAAGCTTACAATCTGTCATTTTATTGTTTATAGCCAGAGATTACAACTACAAACAACATCACTACATGGAGAGATTAATTTACAGGAAGTTGATGTTCTCTGCATGCCTGCTCATGTGTAAGACCTTAAACACAAGAGCAAAGAGACACTGTGGTAAAGAGAGAGATTCTAATGTAAGATGGCTGAATAAAATGCATGTGAGGGCCTTTTCCATTCTAATTGAGAGCAACTTCCAAGATATGTAACTTGGCTCGGGGAATTCAAACACTTTCCTTTCCTTGAGATGCTGCCTTGTGCTGCACCTTTTTGCATCATAACATCCCCTTAATATGGCCAGGTTTGATAGGGTTTTATGCTATTGCAGATGGCCAGTCAATAGCATAAAGAAATTCTAATGTTAAATGCCAATAGTCTTGATTTTAAGAGTTTAGAAAGAGGATCCCTGAGAACAAAGAAATCCTAATAATCCTGTAATCCATGAATATCAACGAGTGTCAAAGGGCTGAAGATAAAATATTCCTGTCTTGTCAGTTAATTTTCAAGAGGGATGAACACTTATACCAAAAGAAAGAGACATTTCCAGATGATGACAATGATTAAATAAATAAAAAATACCAGAAATAATAAAAATCCAGAAAATGAAAAGCACTAGGCCAAGCAAAGCATCACAGAAAATGACTTTGCAGATGTGCCATCTCTCATTAAATTAAAGCTATTCATCCTGTCAATATTTCTGGTTAAAGTTACATTTCAGAGTCCCTAGTTGGGGGTTTTGTGTAGAACAGTACCCCATGGGTTAAGTTGTACAGTAAGGATGCCTGATTAAAGTCAAGGAAAGATTTCGGTTACTTCTCGTGATCTTTAAGCCCCCACTCTTTAAATCCTTTTCTAGGATCGTATAAGGAAATACTAATTGAGGGCCTGTACAAATTATTTCTTTAAATCTGCTTGTGAGGAATGAGGAAGGCCATTATGCACACAAACAATGAAATTTCAGTACTCCAAAATGTTTTCAGTAAATCATATGTTTTATATAAACAAGAGGATTTGTGGCAGAGAAGTGGACTACAGCCTGAAATCCACTGCATTGTCTCTTTCAGTAGCTAAATGTTTCCTTGCATAGAACTAGTTACACACAGCAGATAAGTAATAGGATAAGAAATGTGTAATAAGACTTGGGGCTGAAAGATTCAATTGTCAGAAAATTCATTACTGATCAGCTGTTCTGATAGTTTGATGCTGAACCCTAAGTGCCTTCTCCCCTCCCTCCCCCCTCATACGTTAGGCTTATTTACAGTATTTTACATAGGACTTTGCTAGTTAAGGTACTAATTAACATCCAATTTTTTCTTCCATACTTTTGAGCACTGGAGGAACAACGGGAGAGTCATATCTGTAGGGGAATTAAGGACTAAGTTTACAACTGCACCTTCATTCTTTCGAATTACTCCATAATAGCACTTCAAGTTGCTGAGCTTGGGAAAAATATCTCTGTCTTTGAGATTTACATTAAATACAGATTCCACCAAAACTCACCAGTAAATATGTGTGTGTTGAAACAAAAGCAAACCTGCTGTTTTAACTCCCGGGTATGTTTCTGTCTATCTAAGAACAGAGCGCAAGAGAGATTGATTCAAACCAAATGCAAGGCTTTAAGTATAAGGAGAATGGAAATGACATTCTGTGAAAGGAAAACATTCAACAGCTTGTTTTTCAGTCCTGAAGGATCTAAAATAAGCAAACTCTATAGTAAGCAAACAGACTAAATTACAACAGCATGCTACTGATTTTTGTTGCTGCTATTGACACTTTTCTGTTCCCCATTCTTGGCTCACATTTCCTACGGTGGTTCATCTCTGACTTTGCTATCTCCATTCATTAGCAGTATGAAAGCAAGTATCGAAATATATCTGCCAAATATATTGGAGAGGAGTGTTAACAGGTACGTCTAGATACTGTAGAAGAATGTGTTTCATAGATATATGTTACACCAACTTCAGCATCAGAATGAGGCCTGGATATATTTTAAAGCAATTTTAAAACAAGACCAAGAGAATTCATTTGAAGGAATTTTATACCTGACATGAAAAATTTCCTTTCTTTGCCAATAGTAGCTATTACCACTGTTAAAGCATAACATGGCAAGAGCTAGAACTATATTTCTACACTACTGGAGATATCTCTTTAGTCATTTGTGTTTATAAGGTCAGTTCACTGCCAAGACTATTAAGAGCTGCTTAAAATTAATTAAATTGTCCTGTAGGCCTTGCAAGGATATTTTCATATAACTGAAAATGATTAAATAAACTCTGCATTGTAATTTGAAAATAAGAGGAAGGATATCTATCACTAGCTGATTGGGGAAACGGGAGAAGACTTTAAATCAGCAAACCTTTAAATTATCCCATCTTTTAGGGGGCTGAAAGAAATACGTCCTGAATTGACAGAAATCTGTAAAATGACTCCAAGCCAATGTAGTATGCATTTACTTGTAAACCAAAGATAGTTGAAATTTATGATACTTTTATTTTAGAACCCTTAAGCTTAGACTGTGACTTGAGGTGTTATGTGACTGTGATTACAAGCTTTCCATCATGGCAGCTTAAACTCGCTACACAGAGCAGTTGGTGGAAATGCTCTCTTGTGTAAAAGTATTTCATGCCATGAAGGATGTTCTGTGAATCAAGGGAAAAGGGGACAGAGTAAGAGTGCTGGTGAAGTGGGAAAATAGATGAGGAAGCCAGCTGATGTAGTGGTAGCATAGCATAAGCATTATGTTCCATTTCTTGTGATTTAACAATGAAGAGATGCTCCTTGCATGACACTCCATTGAAATATCTGTGCATGATTTTGTCATTTTCTGCAGCAATAGGATGTTTCTGAGAGACTTTGGAGTGTTTAAAACTCAACCAAGTAATGCTGTGTTTCTGTTTAGATGGGTTTTGCACGCTGGAGTATGCTTACTGGCTTTAATCCTGTGCTTTGATCTGTAGCACTGTAAGGGTCTATTGAAGAACAACAGGCTTTGTAAATTACTTATACTATTTGGTATCTTCATAGGGCTTTACTCAACTTCTACCACTGTCATCTATTCATTGCTTCACTGTGTCCTGGAGATATTAAATTGTTAGTGCTTCAATAACTTTGTAGTAACTATGAAAACTGTTTTAAAACATCTCTCTATCCAAACTCGAGATTTCCTTCTGACTGCAAGTGAAGTGATTGCTTCCTAGCATCAAAACAATTCCTTTGTGCAGCAGCAAGCTGCAAAATGCCATTTTGAGAAGGGTAAGGAATGACATAAAGACCAGAAGGTGCCTACAGGCCTGCTAGAGCCCCCCATGCGTAAGCCCTGGGATGGCGCTACCTGCAGAGTCACATACTGGGGCTCCCAAGGAGAGGAGCAGTGTAACATGAGCAGGGTGCCAGCAGCCAGCCAAGGCAGTCCGGGATCTGCCCACACAGCACATTCCCATACAGTCTTGTATCCAGAAGATGTTTACGAGGGATGCGGAACCGTTTGAAAAGCTTTTTAAACATTTATGTGTTTCAATAACGCTCTTACACCAAGCAATGGTAGAACAGGGAATATAACTTCTTCCGTTTGCATAGCAGAGGTTTGGGCAGGCTGTTCTCTATTATTTCATTATCACTGTGCAATTTGCTTTGGTTTAACGTTTGACTTTTTATTTTCTTGTAAGCTTTGATCAGTGTCACTGTAGCACAGCATCCGTGTTGTTTTACTTAGGGCTCTGAACGGGGTGGCACTTCTGTTCCGAGGTGGCTCTGAGCTGTCATTGATAGGGAGGCTACAAATAAGTAAGAAATACTCTGTGGGGTATTCGGTTTTTCACTTGACAAATGTTTTCTCTCCAGCCAAAAAAGCTGCATGTCTGCTACGCTCTCTCAAAGGGAGCTGCCAACGCCGCTCAACAAGTAGCTGGTTAGGATTAAAGGCAAATCTTGCAAAACTTCACACGGGCTCAGAGTGCATTGTAACCAACTTCATCCAGCGGTTTCGGGGCTGAACGCAGCTAGTGGGGAACTTTGATTCCGCATCGGGGCTGGGACCTAGAGCGGGCATTTTTTTTCTTTTTTTCTTTTTGGCGGGGGCTCAAGGCTTGGGGCTAGACAAGCCGGGCTCGGCCACCCGCATCTCCTGGGGCTCTCCCTCCTCTCCTCCGCTCTCCGGCGGAGCGGGGCCGCCTCTCCCGCTCTGCGCTCCGCTCCGGGGCCGCCGGCGGCAGGCGGCGCACCAGTAGCAGCGGCAAGAGGAGGAGGAGGAGGAGGAGGAAGGCCGGCCCCCTCTCTCCGCCCGGAGGTGCAGGCAGAGGGCGCTTTCGCCATGCGCGGCCCCAGGCGCCACGCACCCCCCTGCCGCGCCGCCGCTGACAGGCGTCGGACGAACGCTGCGCGGAGCCGCGCGGAGCCCGGCGGGCGGGGCCGGGCTGGGCCCCGCGGGAGGGCGCGCAGGGGCCGCGCCGCCAAGGGGGAGCTGCCGGCTGTGGGCGGCTGCTCCATGCTGCTCTCCTTCCTTCCCTCCCTCCCTCCTTCCTTCCCTCCTCCTCCTCTCTGCGCTTTCCACCTCCCCTGCTCCTGAGTGAGCGCGGCCTCGGATGTCCGGTTTCCTGGTGGGTTTTTTACCTGGCAAACTCCGGATAACTTCGGTGAGAATTCGCAAAGCGGCCGGGAAAGTTGGGAACTCCCCTGCAGGCGTCTAGGAGCTGCTGCTGCTGCTGCTACCGCATCTTCTCCATCCCGCGGATTTTACTGTCTTGGATATTGCCGGGGCGGGGGGGGGGGGACAGGACAGCGAAAGCCGGGGTGGGGAGAGAGAGGACGAGAAGGAGCCCCGCAGCTCTGCCCGCATTCCTTCGCCCGCCCCGCGGCCCCCCGCCCTGCCATCTTAGCACAATGCACTTGCTGGAGGTGCTCTCCCTCGGCTGCTGCCTCGCTGCCGGCGCCCTGCTCCTGGGACCCCGGCAGCCGGCCGCCGCCGCCGCCTACGAGTCCGGCCAGGGTTACTACGAGGAGGAGCCCGACACCGGGGAGCCGAAGGTAAGGCCGTGCCCCGCGGAGGATGCCAAGCTTGCCCGTCGGGGCGCCGGGCTCCGAGCCCCTTCGGGTGCGCCGCTCGCAAGTCCTACCGGCGAGGAAAAGAGTCCTGGGAGAAGGGGAGGAAGGGAAGGGTTGTTTTAGGAGGGAGGGAAAAGAGAAAAAAAGAAGGCTGCACAGCGAACAGCCGCGTTCCCAAAGAAACGCGAAGCACCTGATGGGCAGCCCAGAGGCCGCGCGTCCCGGGCATGGGGATGGGGCCGTGCCCGGCAGCCGCAGCTTTCCCTTGGCCGGCAAAGCTCGGGGCTTCTCCGCTGAGGGCAAAGCTGGGGGGTCCCGGCAGCGCCGGCGGCTCCCTGCGGTGGGCTGAGGTGTGAAGAGCCCGGTGCTGCTGGAGGAAGGGTTGCGAGAAGCAGCTGGGCGCAGGGATGGAGCAGCGAGGGAAACGTGGGGGACGGTGACAGCAGAAACAGAGACTTTCCACTTGTCGAAAAGTCTCTCTTGGAGCTATTGACACTTTGGATGACTTAGTACTGCGTGACAGCATGTACAGAAGGTGTGACGTGACACACCAATCTGAACCTTGCCCAGGTGTGCGGATTGGGACCTGCTTAAATCCTCCAGTTTCAATCACAGATACTTGCAGGGCTGCCTTAACTTCTATTTGCATAGGAAATTTTGTAACTTAGTGTTTGAGTACCTCTCAGCAGTCATTGTGGTTTTGCAGTTCTTGGTATGCTGATGCATAAAAATGATGCATAGAATGTGATTGTATAAGCATGTGACATTATTAGATAGACATCTGAAGTCTGAGCTTTATAACAGCTCTTCCCCTCATCTCATTGTTTTGAAGACTTGTGTCATGCTTTTGGAAAGCAATCAGGACCCAGTTCATTCGTTATTCACTTGGCGGGGGGAGTGTGTGGATTACAAGCTGAGCTGGTATTCTGACTTTTTTTTCTAGGTTTGCAGCAATAGTTTTGATCTGGTTGAAGAAATAAATGTAATGTAACAGTGCTGTTTGTTTTACTGAGCGGGAGTTTTTACAGTAGCTACATGGGAAGTCAAGTTTTGACGGTGTACATGTTAGCTGTACACTTATTTTGGATATCCAAACTGTTGCAGACCATATGTTGTTAACAGGCTTCGTGCATTTCAAGTAATATTCTATATGGAGAAGGTTGCTGAATATGCTGTAGTCTCCCTCCAGATATTTCAATTACAGATGAATGTTATCAATTTTAATGTTCTAAATGCTAGTATGCTGTCAGCTTTCATATTACTTAAATGTTTATTAGGTACTCTTCAAATCTAAGTATTAAAAAATAGGAACACAAAATAAAGCCAGCTGGTCACTTATCACTTAGGCTATTTATTTTAAAAAAATGTGAAACTTAAAAAAGTGTAAAAATACCTCAACTCTCTCCAGCCTGTGACTGACTGTAAGCCAGTGAACAGAGTGAAACTGATGCTTGAGGTGTAAACCCTCAGACTATCTTGTACTGGAAAGAAAAAATCAAAACCGGAGCATGGCGCATGCTTTGCACACTGAAGTGGCTGAGATCGAACAGCTGATTGTGAAGAAATGCCCCTGAGCGATGCCATGTGTTTTCATGCACGTGTTGTAGGCAGTCACTGTGTTTCTTAAAGAAACTTCAAAGTCTTTCGGAGCTGCCGCTGTAGAGCACTGTGCAGAAGTGCAAGCACTCCCTGGAAAGAAGGGAACCGTGAGCAAACCAAAGGAAGAAAGGTCAAGAGACGGGGAAGTGAGTGGGATAGCGTGTGTTAAGCAATTACATTAACAGAAAAGTGTTTTTGTGCCTGGCTACTGGTGAGTAGCAGAGAGTGAGAGAGACTGTGCATCCCAGCGGGCTTAGTCACGTTGGGAGACACTAGCTGGGAGTTTGTTGCTTCTGATGGAACTGTTGGAGTGAGTGAGTATTGTGCATAGTTGTTGCTGTGACGAGAGAATGTGGGATGACTGTCTCAAGTAATTAGAAAGGATTAAATAAGTAAACTCTATGTAATTGTTTCAAGGAAAATATGATTATATTGTCAGTAAAAAGACATTTGCTTGAACTTTCTGAACTTGAATGAAAAATGCATGATCACTTCTGTTTGTAGATACTACGCTTCCTCTGGTTTAACTTTCCACCCCATGCTGCTGCATTTTATACTGATGCCTAAGTGCAGGTTATACAGCCTTTTGGGTTGACTCTTTTATGACTTTTTTTATTCCTCTTTGCTTCCTATTTTAAGAAGGTCAGCCTTAGAAACGTTTTTTTAGAGTGTGGGTGAAGTTGAGGGTCCTCCAACACAAGAGGCAGAAAATAGCATTGTGTTTTTATGCAGGTGAGTGTTATATATTAGTTATATTATTTTTTTTCCTGGAGATGTGCAGCAACTTGGAAGCATTACAGATAAAAATAGTAGCGCTTCTTCATATATAGCTCTTGCAAGGGCATGCTCTGCTGCAACTGGGCACTGATAAGCTTGTGCAACACTGCCTCCTCTCCCCTCCCCCCTTTTTTTTTTCCTTCAGCCGTAGGGCAGTGCTCATTATTTGGCAAGATTACAGGGCCCAGATTAAGACTTCTCAGATGAACTGTCTGATCAGTGGATGGGGAGCGACCCCTGCCCGTAAATCATCTCCTTTGGATTTCCTGCACGGCCAGGGAGTTCCTCCAGCGTGCAGAACCTCATGCAGCTGGCTCTGCCACCTCGCCCCCTGGCACGCAGCCGTGCCCCCAGCGCTTTGTGCCTTTGGCACGTCTTTGAGTCAGCAATGTGCAGCAAATACGTGCTGTCTACCCAGGAGCTCAAAGTGTACTTAATAATAATACCTTATTGTTTGCTGAAAGCTTAAAAATGAGCTGGAGGGGCTATGTGGGCATTTTGGGTATGAACTAAAATTCTGAAGTTACTGAAATGAAGGCGTGACAGTGGCATGTACCTAGACTGAATTAATGGGAGTGTGGTAACAATAGCAGGAATAGGTTATTATGGTAACAATAATGGTAACAGTAGCACGGTAACAATAGTGGGAAAAATGCTAGTGACACAGCTAGGAAGGCTTTTTGAAGTCGCACCTTCGTCTTGCTACCTAGTCAAACTTTTAGGATTATGTGGCAATGCAAAAGTAGTATTGATCGATCGTTCCACATCAGTTTAGGAGGTTTGAAACTATAAATACCCAAGAATTCTTAGTTTTGCATTAAAATATGAATAACAACTGAAAATTTGAATTTATTTGACTGTTTTTAGGTGTGTCCCTGAAAGTGGCAATGGGGCCTCTCTGTGCAGACAGCTATACAGAACAGTCTTTGTGCTTTGATTTTGTGGATTTTTTTTTCTTTTTCTCACCCTCGTGAAAATAGGTGCCCTTACATGAGCTCCCTTTATCTTGGATGCTATCTCAGCTGAGACATACCTTTATCATCTTAATTATATTTTAAATCTGACCTAATCATAACATGCTGCTAGTTGATGGCTAATGGTATTTAAATACCATTCATGTGGGAGTGGGAGGAAAGCAGTCTGTCAGTTTCTGAGATTTCTTCCTTTCCCTACATCCTGATGGTGTAATCTCTAATCTACCGTGTCATAGCCAGCTCTAAGTTTATGAAGTATGCCTTACTCTGTGCCTTGATGCTTGCTACGCACACTGGTAAGAGATGAGGCTGGATTTTCCATGCTGCTGGAGCACTGCTACTTTTCATAAACCTCATGCCCAGTAGTCAATTAGTGCTAAAATGAGTAGGCAGAGAGAAGGTTTTTTTTTTAATGCTGTTACTATTTTGTCTCCAGCAACTTTCCTTTTTATAAAAGTGGCCACTCTCTTTTTGGATGAACATGCAAAGATGCTGTCTTTTTGGGAGGCATGACTTGGATCAAATGCAACTAGATGAACCTGAGGAATGTAATAGGACCTATTGTGAAGACTAAGTACAGCTTCTGCAAGTGGAATTGTTAAACCTTTGCCTAGCTTTTTCTGTGAGGAGAGTACAATACTAAGCTCCAAGAGCTCGTGGCACTTCCTAGTTCTTGGTGTAAGTACGTGCATTCCTGGGTATCTTGTGTAAGCACACTTATGTGTCTGTGAGGGATTTCACAGGATTGCTGCTGACAAATAACTGCATTTCTGAAGGCTCTAAAAAAAACCTGAGGATTAACTAACTGCAGTATTTGAAGGCTTACAGAAACATCCCTTCAAAAATATTATTTTTAAGCTCATTTAGGTTCAATGTCTTTTAAGCTTCTGCATGTTCTTCAAGGGTGTGTGTTCACTTATTTTAGAAAAAATAAACCATGACTTGCTGTTCTTGCTGTTGCAGCTAGAGTGGTGGTAATAACCATCTCCCATTGATACTCTGCATCCAGAATAGGAAGTCTGCCTAGAACCTCATGTTCAGCTGCTGCTTTTTTGAATGTGGTCAGTGATTCATTAAAACAAAATGCTTGGAACAAAAGAAATCCATATGAAGTCAGACTGGTATCCTATCAAGTTTAATATCCTTGTTTAATGTAAAAAATGTGCTACAGCTGTTTGTAGAATGAATTATAAGAAATTCCAAGTAAGGTTGTTATTTGAAAGATGTAAGCTCCTTCAGAGTTGCATAAGAGTTAAATATCTTATAAAGTCTTGAATTTAGTTTAGTAACTGGGATAAGTATAATTGTTTCATTGACTATTATAAATATTCAATAGCTGTACTTTGGGAGGAGGGGATTTCCATCCTGATTTTTAACCTGAGTGATGTGTAAGTACCATGCATATATAAGGATCTGCATCAAAGACAGTAATGGCTGCATAAATTGCAACAGAGTTTTAATTTAAAACATTGATAGCTTAGAGGAATCATGAAGGGGCTGTCTGAATTCTTATTTTATATGAATTTGTCAGCTTTTTTTTCATAGTATTAAAAAATTGTTTTCTGTTTATGTCACCAGAAGTTTTTCTGATGACTCAATAATAATGCATTGCTCTATTTTCTCTCCCTTGTTGCATTTCAGAATTTAGTTATGAAGTAGCTAAATCATAAGTCATTTACTCTTCTGTTCTTATGTTGTCATCATTGTAAATCAATCTATCTCTTTCGTATTTTTTTTTGAATTTTCTTGATTTTCTTTAGCCATCTTTCTAAGACGGCTAAAACTCCTTGCAGATATTTAGAGACTTTATTTGCTGGTGGAGTGAATGAGTATTTTGGTAAGGTGCTCCAGTTAGCAAAGTAACCAAGAGGAATGCAGTTCATTCAGAAGGAAAATAAAAAGCACAAGAAAAAACACCTGACAACTGGAGAAAAAAAATCTAATAGTAGTAGTTAGTAGATTTTGGCTAGGCTGTAGTTCTCCCCAGGTATGGGTGACTTCTGTTTTTGTCATCTTCTTACAGGATGGGTTGTCTTCCTAGGAGTGGTTACTGAGTATTACAGAAGTAGTAGTTTATCTTTTGTATGGAATTCTTGGTTCCTTGATTGGGGTTAACTTCAATGAAAATTGGCTGTGGAAGTTAATGACACAAATTATCTGATATCTCCGTCACCCTGAACCGTGTTGAAAGTGTTTCAAATCCTGTTCCTCATAAAAGAAAGCAAGGCTTTTTGTCCTGGGTAAGGGGGAAAAAAATATTGGCAAAGAGTTTGGAGAACTCTTGGAAGACACCAGATGGCTGCAGGGGGCAGTGGTGTTTGTGTCTGGTGTCACAGATGTTGCATCCCCTATGTTACCCTTGCATGCTTGTGGCTGTGTTGTGACATAAGTAATTTCAACAATGAGATGTCATCTGCCTGTGTCATTCAGAGCGAAGTCCTTTATACCATAAAATGTTTTCGTTCTTTGACTTATCCAAGAGCTGTGCTAAGTTGCCAGAGAAGAGAGAACAATTCAGCAGAGGGGATTACTTCTTTGCACAGTAGTAGTGCTTGATAATTTCCTCAGTCTTTTTCCAAAGGAGATCCCTAGCACAGCCACCGTCCCCCCCCCCCCCCATGTGAAAATTTCCAGGACTTCGTAAAGATGTAAAACTGTAGATTTCCTACTAGAGGTTATTCAGAAGAAGCAAAAGTAGTCCCTAGCTGCCCTTCAACTTTCTTTGACTGCAGAATTTGTCAGACCAGAATGTATTTGTGGTGGACTGCTCCAGCTGTCTAGAGTGTACTTGCCGCATCACGCTATTTAGAGCCAAGTTGCAATACTTAGAGCCAAGAGAAAAACTGGCCAAGTGAAACTTCACACGTTAGCTGCTGTCTACTTACTCATGTTTGTGATTTGGGGGTTTTATGGGTGTGGTTTTTGGTTTTCCAAATTGGCCAAGAGAGATGCAGCTAGTAATAACTTCTGCAGTCTGCTGAAAAGAACACATTCTCATCAGATAAACAAGGAAAAGCAATTGTAGAAGTTGAGGTATTACTTCCAGGTCAAACATTAGTTTTGGCAGAGCTTTTGTAATTCTGATACAAGAGCCATTCCCTCCTTTTCCAAATAGGTGGCTTAATGTTTGTTACCTCCAAGTATCCGTATACACAGCCATGTGAAGAAAGTTGATGGTTGTGTGAGATGTGCTGCCAACAGATGTTGAGATCCAAGTTCCTGCTCCACTGACTCTAATCCCAATTTTGTGTGATTCCCGCTGGTGAAGTGGTTGAGGGCAGCTTGCAGAGATTCCCTTTCATGAGCCCCCTGGGAGCCAAAGCCAGCCCAAGCTGACAATGCTGTGAACCTGTTTTCATTCTCAAGGAGCTCATAAGCATCAAGACTGGGAGCTGTGGACTTTTTTCACAGAATCACAGAATCGTCTAGGTTGGAAGAGACTTCCAAGATCACCTAGTCCAATCTCTGACCTAACACTAACAAGTCCTCCACTAAACCATATCACTAAGTTCAACATCTAAATGTCTCTTAAAGACCTCCAGGGATGGCGACTCAACCACTTCCCTGGGCAGCCCGTTCCAATGCCTAACAACCCTTTCAATAAAGAAGTTCTTCCTAATATCCAACCTAAACCTCCCCTGGCGCAACTTTCGCCCATTCCCCCTCGTCCTGTCACCAGGCACGTGGGAGAATAGACCAACCCCCACCTCTCTACAGCTTCCTTTAAGGTACCTGTAGAGAGCGATAAGGTTGCCCCTGAGCCTCCTCTTCTCCAGGCTGAACAAGCCCAGCTCCCTCAGCCGCTCCTCGTAAGACTTGTTCTCCAGACCCCTCACCAGCCTCGCTGCCCTTCTCTGGACTCTCTCGAGCACCTCCATGTCCTTCTTGTAGTGAGGGGCCCAAAACTGAACCCAGTACTCGAGGTGCGACCTCACCAGGGCCGAGTACAAGGGGACAATCACTTCCCTAGACCTGCTGGCCACGCTGCTTCTTATGCAAGCCAGGATGCTGTTGGCCTTCTTGGCCACCTGAGCACACTGCTGGCTCATATTCAGCCGACTGTCAACCAATACTCCCAGGTCCTTCTCTGCCAGGCAGCTTTCCAACCACTCATCTCCCAGCCTGTAGCTCTGCTTGGGGTTGTTGTGTCCTAGGTACAGGACCCGGCACTTGGCCTTGTTGAACTTCATGCAGTTGACCTCAGCCCATCGGTCCAGCCTATCCAGATCCTTCTGCAGAGCCTTCCTACCCTCGAGCAGATCGACACACGCACCTAATTTGGTGTCATCTGCAAACTTACTGAGGGTGCACTCAATCCCCTCATCCAGATCATCGATAAAGATATTAAAGAGGACTGGCCCTAATACTGAGCCCTGGGGGACTCCACTAGTGACCGGCCTCCAACTGGATTTGACTCCTTTCACCACAACTCTTTGGGCCCGGCTATCCAGCCAGTTTTTAACCCAATGAAGCGTATGCCATTCCAAGCCACGAGCAGCCAGTTTCTTGAGGAGAATGTTGTGGGAAACGGTGTCAAAGGTAGACCACATCCACAGCCTTTCCCTCATCCACTAACTGTGTCACTTTGTCATAGAAGGAGATCGGGTTCGTCAAACTTGGTTTCACACTTATTTGCACTTAAAAGTGCTCTAAAAATTGGACTCCAGGAACTGCCTTGTCCAGGTGTTCTCACTTTGAGCTGTATACATATTAGAGAAACTTAACATGGAGAAAGAAAAATTTCTGAATAGCTTAAAACATAAGGAGAGCCTAAACCAAAGAAAACTTTAAGGGGAAATGTGCTTGAACGGCTTTGCTTTCATTTATTCATTTGTGGGTGGGATGGGAGGAGAAGTATTTCCACAATTCTTGGATATTATTTTGGTATGTTTTAAAAGTAAAAATCAGAATTTCTCTGGAAATCTTGCCTGTAGAGCTCTGAGAACTCACCACAGACTTGATCTGTCACTCTTCTTGACCAACATCTGCTAAGTATTGCAAACTGCGGCAGCGTTGTATTTTCTGTAATCTGGAGACTAAGATGACACCATGACACTGGAAGTCAAAAAAAAAAAAAAAAGGCATTTGCTTTTCTTATCCCTAAAATGGTAGTTTATTTGATGTAATACTGATGACAAAAATCTCTGCTTGCTTCCAGTCTCTCTGTTACTTGGAGAACACCACTCCTACTGTTTCTCTTTATTTCTAATGCAGAAAAGGCAAATTATGTAACATCAGTTGTTCCGTTTATGGATGTTTGTATCTGGCAGCAGATAAACTTGATAGAAAAAAACATTGCCTGTGAATGTAATAGTGCCAAGACTCTTGATAGAGACAGTGTGTATCCCTTTTGTAGAATTCCTATTTACGGTTAGATTGACAGAGTAATTAACTAAGGAAAGTAAGAGATGCGCTTGTGAGGTAGCGGCTTACTGACATTTATCTCTTGCCTAGGGACAGATGTTTCCAAATAAAAGCAGAGCCTATGACTTCCTCTTCTCCCCATCCGCTCCCCAACAAATCTTGCATAACAGGCAGAATGCTGCTGTGGTACAAACATGACCATTTACTTTTTTTTTTTTTTATTCATGGATGTCAAGGCACTCTTGTTAACATTTCAATATTTCTTTTTGGTAAGGATTTTTTTTTTTTAATTTTCTTTATATCTTCAGTATTGAATATTCTGTTATTTGGAAGAAGTCAGATAACCTTGCTAATAATCAGCAGGTTGCTATTGTTGAATCACTGTAGGTTCAGTAAAGATGGAGAAGTGTTTTTTCCAGGAAGAAAGATAGCAATGGGCAATTATTTTGTCCTTCCACTTGGGTGTGTTTCTGGCTGGCTAGAGAGGAACAAAATGTCAGTTTCATTTTAAAATACCAAGAATCATGACATACAGGCTGCTGGGCACACCTTGTAGGAGAACATTAACAGTGACATGACTGCATATCATGACTGTTGGGCTGTGTCCTTTCTAAAGTTTCATATCCTTTCACAGAGGTTTCATCTAAACTGTCAGGCAGCAGAAGCCAAGAAGTTAGGCTCAAAATCAAATTCCCAGGGGATCTCCTTGCTGGACCATTAGTGGTGCTGAATCTGGGGCTTCTGCCTTGTGTTCCCAGGTGTACCTATGGCATGAGAACATACTTTATTGCACATACAATTCAGAAAGGTCTGCTCACTTGCTGCTCAGCCAGTGACGCCATAGCGCTGGGCATGTGAAATGGTTTGGACCCTGCTTAGGAGGGAATTTGCTGTGGTTGTGCTGGGGAAGGTGAGTTTGATAACAGTTTGGGCTCAGGTGAAGATCAGGCTGTCTCCGAATAGC
The DNA here is from genome assembly GCF_964211835.1 of Anser anser. NCBI lineage: Eukaryota > Metazoa > Chordata > Aves > Anseriformes > Anatidae > Anser > Anser anser. Next base: position 24,204,926 of record NC_139724.1, read on the forward strand.
AGATTGGGTTATATAGTGGTGTCTTTGCAGATACAGTTCCTTCCCAGGACCGTGGCACTCAAAAAGACTAAATGCAGCCTGTGCAACTGAAAGGGGTGGAAAGTGATGGGTGGAAAAAATGCTTGCTTTTTATGTTGTTTTTTCTCCTTACCCAGTAAGAGCCTACCTATTTAGCCCTGATCATCAACTGTGAAGAATGATCAGGATCCTTAAGATTAATGAGAACCCTGCTTCTTTTCTTCTCTGTGTGGCTGGGTCAGTGAGTGATCAAATCGCTAGAAACAAATGAAAAGAGTAAAGCCCTGGAGAGGAATTCTGAGTACTTTCTTTTTCCAAATAGCAGTGGAAGGACTGATAAGGCAGTAAAAGCATATTGAACTGCAATCTTGCAGCAGGAAGTAGGTGAGGGAAGTAGCAGGGAAGGATTTTCAGAAGCCGGGACCACATTCTTCAAAGGGAGGGAGAATTCGGCTGCTTTATTGGATGAGGTAGAACCAAAGAGTTAAGCAAACTCTGAACAGTCATTATTAATCTGGATTAATAGCATTAAAAAGGTCTTTGTAGTAATGAAACTCTTTGAATATCTGAGCATAGCTAACAGTTTCAGAAAATTAATGAAACTTTCAAATCCTCATCTCTTATGACAGATGGATGATCTGTGTTTTTCTCCTGAGCCTTTAAGTAGCTGCTTTACTCCATGATTAGTTGGCTTGTGTATGTATTTTGAGTATTGAAGTGACATAAGAGTAGAAGAACGGTGGCTGTACCTGGTCAGACAAAATGCCTGGTTAGCCCTTTACGCTTTTCAATAGTATCCAACGTGGGTGACTTCACTGCGCAGCCCCTGCTGCACACCCACTAAGCCCCGCTGAAGTGACACGGGATGACTTGGAGAGCGACGACATTCTTGTCAGAGACCTTGTGCGTGGCACATGATGAGGAGCAGTCTGTCATGCTCCCCTCTTCTCCCCCAGTTTGTTCCACCTGTAGCCATGGGCACGTCTCTTCCTGCAGGAAGACATTTCCCACTGAGTCCTGATCCCCCAAAATTTCTTTTCTAACCTCTATCTGGTGAGCTGCCCTGCTGCCCCCCTGCGCATAGCATCCAGCTGGTTTGTCCCCAAGTCATTCCCTAGAAACAGCCCAGCGGGTTCATGAGCTGTTTGCTTTGTTTCTTCTCCTTTGTGTCCTGCAGAGCGATCTCACGGGAATGTCTGCGGCCCTGGTGCATGAGCATGTACTTGCTGCTGGTTCCATGGCCAACTGGGGACTTAAGCTGGAAAATTTTGACAGCAGGCATTGGCAGGGGCAGTGGAGAGAGATGTTCACAGAGTCCTGGACTCATGATGTTTCTTGGAGTGAGAGGGCAACCATGGCAACATGCACCTGGCTGCAGTCACTCTGCTGGCCCCTCCAGTACCTCTTAGGTTGTTTTTTTGGCTGGGCTTTTTCTTTCCTTTTTTTATTTATGCCCTTACCATCCAAGGCCTTGCCAAATTACAGGACCTACTTGACAACCTCCTTCTGAGCACAAGAAATGGGAAGTGTCACTACATGCTTACAGACTGCTGGCAGCAGGGCAGCCTGTGGGCTTCTTCCCCTTAAATGATGGGGAGAGGTATTTTTCTAATGTTTCACTTGACTTTTCTCCTGTGTGTTCTCCTGTGTGTTATCCCACACAGAGGCTTTTGACATCAACACCTTTTTGTATTAAGAAGTTTAGTTTTGCGTGGCTGTTCTGCTTGTTCATATGTACGTATAAATGTTTTATATATATATATAATGTATATAATAAATATATAAATATATGTATATTATATGTATATATATTGTATATATGTATACATATATAAATATATGTATATGATAAATAAATGTTATATATATATGTGTATAAAACAACAATGAAACTGAAAGAAGTTTGTCTTGAGTCTGACACTTGTGAGTTATGTATGAATCTTCCCTAGTCCTTATCCTAGACAGAGCAGGGAGCAATTCTGTCCATGCCACTTGTGATTTTACTGAGTTCTCTCCTTAGTAGTTCTTTTCCTGGGTAACAGTCCTTCATTTATATAACCTGGTTTTGGTAATGAAGCTGTTCCTTACCTTTGATCATCTGACTTCATACGTTTCCTAATTCTCTGTAAGATGGCAGAACAAGGAGAGGGGAAAGCCAGGAGTGCCTGCGGTATTCTGGATGTGGGACACCATGGATGTGTGTAGGAACACAATGATGTTTTGTTCTTTTCCCTAATAATTCCACTTATTTTAAGTCTCTTGATTGGAGAGTATTTCATAACATGTCCAACACAAGTATGATTAAAGTGCCTCTTCTAAAGAAGTTTTAAAAGTATTTATATTGAAGAATTGGATGGGGGAAGACATTTTGTAGTTATTTACTTCCTCAAAATTCTCATAAAAGCTGTTCTTAGAGGCCTGTGTTAAGACAATGTATGGTTATTTAACCTATGTGTTCATAATGCTGTGAGTTTTTCTGCCTGCCACGTGCACACGAGAGAGGTTTAGTGGGACTAGCTATCTTCAGAGTTATAAACCATGAGTTGTATATTTAATGTTTCTAATGACTTTTTTTTTTTTTTAAGAAATGAGGTGTGTTCTCAAAATAATCTGTGAAATATACCAGCAACCTTGTAAAGGTTGTCTATACCAGTTAGCAATAAAATGTGACTCTCAGGCAATAAGTATGAGAGCTTGGTTATATGCACTAACTAGGTGCATATGACTAAGCAAATTTATCTTGAACCTACCCCTCCATGCTTGCAAATTTTTAGCTTTCTGCCAAGCCTGGCCTAAAGCATCAAATGTACAAAATGCCCTTCTGAGGCAGACTAATGGTCTGGCTAGACAAGTGTTTTGCCTTTAACAGTCTCAGCAGAGCGTGCTGTTTAGGGAGAACACTTGGGCTTAATCTCTTTCTGCAAGTCACTCATACCCTCCTAACATTCATAGTTGTTGGACTAAGAATATTAGAGGATACATCCCTGCCCCTTCTCTTTAGTATCTGTTTATGGATATCTTGTCCATGGATTTGTCTAGGTTCATACTGAAGACAACACAAATGGTTAGTAGATTTAGAGCTACTTCATGCCACGACTGTGACAGGAGTGTCTCTGATTTTGATGACTGGCAATATTTGTAAAGAGTTGTGGTTTTTCAGTTTGTTTTCTGAAGTTTATATTCTCTGTTGTTTTATTTATTTATTATTATTATTCCTTTAAATCTTGTGTATCACAAGAATCAAACACAAAAGTAATTTTCAGTAGTGAGAGAATAAAATTGTTTGTTTGGGGATCTGGGATATGTGTATTGAGATTTTCAAAGTCTAAAGAAGAAACATAAGTGTTATTTGATTCTTTCAAAAATACTTCAATCAAATACAGATGTATTTTGGCCAGTCACAGGGATTAGGGCCAACGTCAAATTGCTGCCTCCCACCCCTCACAACCGCTTTCATTGAGAAGCCACTTTTACTTTAATCTTTAGACATTTATTACATGCACAATGTCTTTTCAGTTCCTTTCTGCCTGGGGTTTTGACAACTTTGTGCAGAACTTTTCCAAAGGACTACAGTACTTTCCCAGAGCACTATAGGTCAGAATCAAAATCTGGGCCTCTTTAGAGATGCTTTGTTGATGGGAACTTTTATTATGGGATTTGTTTGTAGGAACTTCCACGTTCCAAATGTCACTTGGTGAGCACAACTGCCGTACACTGAGTATAGGGGTAAACAGAGGATCCTATCTTGGTCTTGATGCCCTACTTCATTTAAAAATATAGGAAGAGTTGCAGGGATATTTAGAGAAGGAAAGTGAAGGAGTTGGATCGTCCACACTTGAGTCCCAAATTTCTGTTCATTCCCCCTATCTCCTTTTCCAGGAGGAAGGAAAAGATAAGGGAATTAAGGGAAACCTTTCAGGTAAGGGTTATATAATATGAACTTCAGAGGGTATGCAGCATTACCTCTTTAGAAACATCCGTATTATCCCAAAGAAGATTCTTAGTTCATCTAGGCTTTTTCTTTATGGTGGATATCTTTCTTTTCCCTCAGTAGAGAAGTAAAATTTGCTCCTCTGAGGAAATTGTGCATTTTGTTAAGCATCCCCAAGGCATATATGTTTAAATCCATATGATCATCTTTGAGATGTTGTCTGGCAAGTGATACAGTGAATAAAATGGAAGTTAGTCTTTTCTGAATAATCCTCAACTTCTTATTCTAAGTCTCTGTTCCATGTTTGTGCTAACCTATTGCATTTTGCTATTGTTCTACATATTCTTTTTTAGAACTCTGAAAACTGTATTTGGAAAGACTGACTACATTTGTAAAGACTTACATTTTTGTAATCACTGTATATTTAACTTTTCAACTGCCTGATGAGGAAGCTATAAAATTGAAAGTTTATTCTGAGCCAGAGTGGGGTGTGTTCATTAGCTAACTGGTTTCATTAGAATGGGAATTTCCTTTCTGTTTTATGTGTTACAGTGCGGTGTTGAGAGATTTAAAGTCAAGGCAAAGTCTTGCTAAGATATGGAATTGCTTATCTTATCGTAAAACTTGCACTGATATCTGAGTAGTAATCTTAAAATAAAAATGGAATTAGTAAACACTGCTTTTGGTAATCATTAAAGTGACTGAATTTCATACAAAAACTATTCTTATCCACTGCTTCCAATCCGATGTCCTTCTATAAAATTAGAATTATTTTGCAACCAGTGTCCCGATACTCAGAAATGGAAATACTTTAGCTGGACCAAAATATTGGCTTCAAAGTCTTCTGGAAGAGTGAAAGAAAAACAAACAAATTCTACAACCAGTCTGGCTCTACTCAATGATGATCATAACAGAGAAATTTCTACCACTCATTTTGGGGGCAATTTCTCTATTTTATTCCAAACTTTGGCAGAGCTGTACCTGGGAAAGACAACTCTAGAATTCTAGAATGTATATATATATATAATTTTATTTATTTGTTGTTGTTACTGAAATTTTGCTTTTTTGAGTAAAATAGGTTTTTATTTGGCAGCAAAATTACCTGTTGAACGTTTTATATTTTTTATGTGTAAGAGGTTACAATATATGAAGTAAAAGATGAAGGCAGAACTTTACGTAGTAGTTCTTTTCTTAGTATAACATGATCTGATCTTCACTTTATATTTACCACTTTTTTCTTATATATGTATAAAGTTTAGTGATATTGCAGTGAAGGGCTGGTAATACTGGACCACATTGCTAATTTAACTAGATTTAGCTAGTCATCCATGCTTCCTGGAGAAGGTGGCCCAGGATCAGGGAGAACCAGGGAGGTAACGTTAAAGAAGTTTGTAAACAGGTTAAGTACTGCAATAACATTAATTCTGCTCCTGAGCAGCTAAAATTATCCTGATAGTTTGCACAGCCATCCCATCCCTTGGTTGGTTATTATGTGTTCATGTCGAATGGTGGCAGTTGTCCAAAATGCTTTTCGTAGAAGTACTCTAAATAACATGTGATCTATATTAAACTGAGGAAGAACATATAAGCAAGTACTTGCTTCCCTTCTACTTTGTACCCAGGCTGTCAGTGACATGAGTTCAGCATCTGGAAACCTTTCTCTTGCTATACTGAAGATTTAGGGTTGCTATTTTGCTGTCATTCCACGTGGATAATGTGCCACCCTAAAGCCAAGATAAATCTACCTATATAATAGTACTGATGGACACTGCAACTGTAAATATATGTATTATATGAAAATATATACTAGTTTGCTATTTCAATAAAAATCGAGCATTCAGAAGTTAGAAAATGCCAGAATTAAAACTGATGTTAGAATTAAAACTTTAAAATTAAAGTTTTTATTTATTTTTTCAATGTTATGTTAACACTTTGGAGTTGAGTAATTTCCAGGGACTTTGAAAAGACTACCAAAAATGCTCCCAGTTGTATCATCTGTACCTGATACTGTGTTTTCAGTGGGCATGGGCCTGTGCGACCAGCTTCCAGGAGTGTTGGGAGCTCTGTCCTCCTTTCCCTGGTGCCATCCCACATCCCATCTGGTTCCACCCACCATATTCAGCCTGTTCCTCTGTCTGGCACAATGGGGCTTGGGGTTAGGAGGTGTTAAACCACACCAGCCTAGCTGCTTCCACCTCCTTCACCACAACACATTAGCTGTGCTGAATGTAATATGGGAGCTGTGAATTTGTAAGGAAACTGATCCATCTGAAGAGATGGAAGCCCATGTCTTAAGAACCTTTGTGTCTGGACCCCTTTCCCCCACAACATATACTCTCCAAGGCAGCACTGTGTAAATCCTAAAGCAGCTGAGGGGGGCAGCAAGCTGTAGCTTTAGGCTTCTGTCTTTCACCTCTGCCATTGAGCAGCTCCTGTGTTTTAAATCTTGTGCCAATTCCATGCTGCTTCCTTGACTACTTGTTTCTGTTCTTCAAACCGTGGTTTAAGCTGATCACTCCCTTTCCCTCCCTGCCTGTACCTAACCCTCTAACCTTTAATTACCTTTTTTCATGCAGATAGATGCCAACTAAACTGCACCAGGCTGACGCAGCTCTTCTCTGATCCCTTCGGCTCTGTATCTGCATGTAGCAAATTCATTCCCAAGTCAGGTCGCTGCTCAGTGCCCCTATCTCCCTCACTAGCTTCAAATCACAGCACTTTTTTCCGACTTCCCTGGCTCTTTCCTCTGACATCCAGTTGCAAACTCTAGTTCCCTTCCCTCTCCCGGTGTCCTTCCTTTTTTACCATCTTCCTCTCAGGGCAGACTGAGCCTTTTTCTGCTTTCTATTCCCTTACACTCAGGTTTCCCCCATTTATCTGCCTGCTCTGGAATTGCCCAAGAGAGAAAAATCTCACTGCTGTCATCTTATAACCAGCTGCAGGCCAGAGCTCTACACATACAGGAAGACTTCTTTCAGCAGCTTCAGGGAGAGCCTACTGGTCCTTGGTTCAAGCTTTCTTGTTTTAGCAGAGCAATCTGCCAAAGGCTCTGTTGGAAATTTGTGAGCTGCAATGGTTAGAAAACTTATTTGTTGTGCAAGTTTTGCTAAAGATAATAAAGCATGCCCCTAAGGCACCCTCTGTTTCTTTCTCTTCTCTATCACTCCAGATCATACTTCTCTGTCAGTTTAAGATGCTACAAATCTCCAGAGAGGAGGCTGCGCAGTTTTAATGTGGACAAAAAGCAGGCTTTAGGACAGATCCACACTGGAAAAAATTGAGCTTCAGGTTAAAGTCTGTCAAAATCTTTGAATAAACAACTAGAAACAAGGTCTTGTAAGTGGAAAAATGGGACCAGGTCCAGCTGAAATTAACAGCTTAACCCAGTGTTGTTTGGTACTGCTAGCCAAAACAGCATTCCTGTTGCCCACCTGCTTATTTGTCCCTGCTGGAGAGCCAATGTAAGCCTGTTGGGCCACGTTTTCAGTCTGTTTTACCTCTTGACTTCATGTGTGCACAAGGACATGGAGGGGGTGCAGGAATAAGTGGCTGGGAGCAGATGGAGCAGAGCATTGCTTGTGGCGTTAGCCCAGGGTGTTTGTTGAGCAATAACTTCAGATCACAGCGGTACAACTAACTCTGTCACGAGGGCCTATTTTCTTTTTATTTTGCAATGCACTATGAAAAAATAGGCTTAGAGCAGAAAATATCTTGAAGGAGGCAGTAATCCTTTGAAAAACACCTGTGGTTATTGGCTGGATTTATCTCACTTTATCTGCCTAGCGGTTAAGTAACTGATTCATGCTGTCTGGACTCCTGTATAACTAGAAGACAGGGAAAGGCACCTGTGAGGAATGCAGGACACTATCTCATCAGCCACTGTTTCAAGTTGTTTTCTAATTTTCAGGTTTCAGAAGTTACCACTTTGAAGTGGGCATACTGATTGGGGGGCATTAAATGAAATAATTAACGTGCACACATGCACCTGTTTCTCACGTAACCAGAGCAGGTATTTTCTGCTCCATCCCCTATTGTCCGTGTCCTCTTTGCTGAAGTTGGTGAAGTTAGATGCAGTGCTGAAGTTTTGCTTGCAGTTTAAATCCCGTCGGTTGGTGCTGAGTTATAAATAGCAAGTGGCTGAAGGAGAGGGTGACAGGGATAAAGAAAAGCAGCAGCAGAGGAGAGAGGAGGAAAGAGAAGGGAAACGGCCATGCAATTATTCCCTGAGCTCCAGCAATATGTAGCTAGAAACTGAAGCTAATAGGAACACTATACAAGATATTCTATGCTGAGAGAGTCTAAAAGTATATTTAAAATCAATAAATAAACTGTGACTTAGATCAATACATCTGATACCTAACACCAACTGTTGTCTTTATTCTTGTTCAATGCTAATACAGTGGTATTAAAGGGGAGATAATTTTAGTATGGTATTTCCTGAGGTCATATACTTTTATATAAAGTATTGTTCTGTATCCGGATGCTGTTGCTTAATTTAACTCTAACTGTAGAATAAAATGATGCTGTTCCCACCCTTATATGTATAGGCACACATGCACGCACACACAAAATGTATATATATCCATATATACACATAGGTATGTGTAGACATATCTATACATATAGATTCTTTTAAATATTATTTTCATTATATTTAATGCTTACTTAAAACTGTCAGATAACAATACTGCTATAGTTGAAGTAAAATTACTCAATTTTTTTCCATAAAATAGTGTCTTGTAATTTTATGGGTTTGTTTCTAGTAGGTCAGCCACAATTTGCAAAATTCAGTATCATAGGGAAAATCATTTAAAAATTGAAATAGTCTTTAGAAAGGTATATATTGGAAAAAAAAATACTTGTTTATTTTATACACCGCCTGAAGCTTTCTTGTCAACTCTGGTAAATGTGGACAGAGAGACCGATAGCAGGCAGACAAGTTGTTCAGGAGCTGCTTATTATGTTTGTTACAGAGTTGATAAGATGTTATACTGACACTTGTTAAGAGTACGGGATATTTACTTCTTTTTTATTAATATTTTATAAATATCAAGTTTTTAAGTCTATATATTCTTATGTTAATATACTATCAAAATCTAGTATAATGCAGTGCAGCAAGTGTGCATTATCAGGAGGAGAATTGTTTTTATTTACAGCAGACATCTTCAAGCCAAAACTGTCTTCATGCAGAGAAGCTTTTCTGTCTATTAGAAGACTGACTCTCACTCAAATCAGCGTCAGCTCTATCTGATGTGAATGACTAATAGGCTGTGTTGAGCTAACTTTGGATCCTCTCACTTAAATGTTGTCTTATGTTGTTTCATAGTTGTAAAAGTTGATAAAGATATGCATGAGACAGAAGTGATGAAGTTAATAACCTTGTTTTTATTAATCTGATGCCTTCAAACAGTTTTGTAGGTCTTTATGTCCTGATCTGCACAGACAGCAGTTCATGAACGATTATAGCTCGTTCCATAGTTCCTTCCATGATAAATGTGACTGTTCACACATGTACCTTTAAATACACTCAGAGATCTTTGTAGCAGTGCCAATGAACTGATTGCCTACACTCTGCTAACTTAGATGCCAAACATGTTTTCTCTTTCACTCCTGCTCCTAACCCACTTGCCCTCGTTTTCATCCTCCTTTAATTTTTTTTTTTTTTGAGTGGAAAAATGAGACTTGTGTCATTCTCTCACAGTTATTCATTTAAGTCAGAAGTGATTCACAGTGACCTTATTTGTTTCCCATATTTGCCCCCAAACTGTGAAGTGCAACAGAATGCATCTCCCTGCTTTAAATAGAAAGAAAGATGCTTTAAGTAGGCCATGATTAAAAAAATAGTCAATTTGTACTTTGTACTTGAAGTGTAGTTCTCTACACTAGCACTCCAAATGGTAATTTCATAGAAAATATGACAAATGAGGAACACTGAATGCAACTCCCTGTATTTCCCACTCATGGTGTGGTTTTGTTTTTGTTTTTAAATGGGAAAAGGCTGTTCAACTTCATTAGAGAGGAAATTGGAAATGAATCAATTAAAACCCTTACTTTAATCCAGTGGAGTGCCCTAATTTTTCAGCATGATAATGCTGACCCTGTCAGGCCTCTTTGTTATGACTGGCAATGAGCATTGGCAGAAACAAAGTATTAGATGATAAAATGTCTTCTTGAAAGCATGGAAACTTTATCTTAAAAAATAGTTCAACTGATTTACTGTGCCAGCTTGAATGGCCTTAGTAATAAATCGCAATTGTGTTTTATATGGCCTATAAAATGACAACCTATAAAGATAGGCAGAGTAAAAAACAAACATACGTTACTGTTGCAAAAGTATTTCCTATGTTATCTGCTACATCCCATACAAACAGTTCCCATTCCATTTTTAGTGTAAGCCCAAGGTGAACAGAGTATTAGTTAAGAGGATCTCTAAAGATTCTGTTTTGTTTTCACCCTGCTCTTTTAAAATGCATTAGAATGGAGTCCTGCATGTGGAAAAAAACAGGCAAAACAAAATAAAGAGACTTTAAACTGATGAGACCTAAAACAAAACTGTGATTTAGGTTGCGTGGGTTTTCCTTCAGGTGTTTAAAGTTGAGTATACTTGGTAGATAGGTAGACTCTATTATGGCAAGTAGTACTAGAAGAAAGACTTAAGGACACAGGAAATATTATTTATATTTGATCCTTCATTAGAGTGTTGTCACTGGAAAAGTGTCATAAGAACCTAATGCATGTAGAAGGGGAAGAAGTGAGCTGCACCAGGGAGGTACCCTCCTCCCCTCATCTTGATGGCTGTGGATCAGCCTGCCCTGGAAAAGAGGGATGGGGGAAAGAGAAATATAACTATAGAAGGAGAGAGGGAGAGGAAAATAGCTTCTAGGGAGAATCTTAAATAAATGCAGATCAAAAGGTGACTGGGAAAAGCATGCAGATATCTTTGGTAAACAGAAAATTTAAAGTGACAAAGTGCATAACAAAATTAAAAGCTGAAGTCAGAAACGTTGGTACTTTTTTTTTTTTTTTTCTTCTGAGCCATGAGAGTGACTAAACTTTGGAATAAACTGACAAGAAAAATGGTGACTTCTTGACAATCTCTTCTGATTGTCAAGTCTAGATGCCTCTCAGGTTAAGAGGTTTAAAATTTACAGGGTGTTAGATTCAGTGCTGAGATATGGAAATGGCCATTGCACAGGAATTTGAAGTAGGTGGTCTATTTCTGTGGTACCTGACTCTTCAAGCACCATACCATCCTTGTACAGGCACATGTAGCATGGCATGCCAAATCCTCTTCAGTCTGACTACAAGTACAAAAAAGCTTAAGACATCAGTCAGGGTTGGTATTTCATCAGACTGCATTGTGAATACTGAGATCTTGAAGGACTGTGTTTGGAGAGATGATTCCTGCCGCCTCTCACCCCAGCTTTATCCTTTGGCTTTATCTTTGCAGTGACTCCAGTCTATCACATTTATTATCCGCTCATCCCCACAGGTTTGCTTAATTCCTGTGTTAGAGCTGTTTTATAGCCCTGGCCTCCACAGCATTACATGGCAAGAAACTTGTGTTGCACAACCAGCTTGAGTCTTGGTGGGGAGGTGGAACTCAAACTCATTTTTCTTTGTTTTCAACCTGTTGTTTGGCTGTTTCTTTAGATTTCTATCAGATTTTGTTCTGTGGGAACTTGTGATTTTATAATTCTCATCCAGAAAGAGCTTGACTTTGTGGGTTGCCGTTCTTGTGTTTGTGCCTTTGCATTTTGAGATGGGGTGATCTGGTTATGATATGATGTAAGAGTACATGGAAAATATTTGAAATATAATCATACATGACCAAAATGCAATTATGTCCTGTCAAATCAACAGCTAATAGAAGCCTGTTTTATTCAAGTGTCTTCATCCCAAGATGCTAGTTAACAAATAACATAGAGGTGCCCATCTTTATTGTAATGAATATATATTTCATCACGTGACTGGAGATTGTGTGCTGCCTCTTACCTGTCCTTACATATCCTCTCACAAGCACACATTCTTCTTTTATATGATGGACAAATGTTTCCTTACATATCAGTAAGCTAGAGCAGCTATCATCATGATGTGCCTGTTTGTAGTTAAGTAAAGAGAGAGAAGCTGTGATCTTCCCATAAACGATATGGTAGGGAGCAAGCTGTAAGAAAATTCAGGCAGCCTCAGCTTGCCCATATTCATATATAGCAGTATCTGAAAAAGACGACAGGAGGGAGAGAAAGCTGTAGCTATGCGCAGAAGGAATTATTCTAGTGAGCCAAATCCAGTCAGTAATTTGGGCACTTCAGTCCAAATGACCTTACTGGCTTTGGAAGAAGTATCACATTTTTTAGAGTTTTTTGTTCTTGCTATGTTGTGGGCTGCTTTTTTTGTTGTTGTTGTTTCATTTTTTTGTTTTGTTTTTTAATAGCATATGTGAAAGTTTGAACTGTGATTGCCTCCAGAAGTTTTAAGTAAAACAGTAAAGGCCATGTTAGAAGATGAAAATAAGATTTGGCAATATTGCTAAAAGAAAAAAGAAATCTTTCATGCACTGTTTTGCTTTAGATAATTTGTTTTATAATTAAACGTGAACACACCACTTTTCTGAAACTAAGCATGCCAAGCAACTGAGAATACAATTTATATATTAAAATATATAAATTGTTCTGATTTAACTATGGTTCTAATTTGTTAAGGAGTTTAAAAGCCATAAACTGAGAGTTTTTTGGCTTATTTTCTCTTATTTACTCAGTTGTATATCTCAAATCTATTAAGCCAGTTGTTACTATGAGTTTGCACTAACATGTAAACAGAACTTGACCCATATTGTTGTCATAAAATGCAGACCTACGTGCAGATTCATGTGTAGAAAGAAACAAAATATGTAGCCAATGTCCCTAGTACAAATCTCATGCCTTTTTTACCCAAAACTATAACCAAGAATAGATGAAGGATCTGATCATTAGTAAGAAGGGGGAAAAAGAGGAAAACCTGCTAAGGGCCAGACTGTGTGGCCCTGCACTCAGGATATCATAGCTAACCTCTAGGCACTGAACAGATAGGGAGGGGGGAGAAACCCTGAGCAACAGCCTGTTGTGGAGCAAGACAACATGCTGAATTAGGGACTTGGTAAAAATCCCTTGGTGCTTTTGAATTTCTGATAGAAACAGTCCTGAAATACTGGATTCACATTTCTTAGGTAAACTATTAGAATGTATTTTTTTCTTGTCTTCTGAGAAGCACAAAGAAAGTGTAAGTGAGTACAGGATGATGCTTAATTTCCTTAATTTTCCTTACTGCATTATGAATGCAGTCAAGCTGTTTTCCATCTCTAACCTGTCATTTCAAAATATGGAGAGTGACTTTTTATTCGGGCAGATAACATTAGGACAAGGGAGAATGGTTTAAAACAAAAAGGAAGACATATTTAGATTAGATGTTAGGAGGAAATTCTTCACTCCAAGGGTGGTGAGGCACTGGCACAAGCTGCCCAGAGAAGCTGTGGATGCCCCATCCCCGGAGGTGTTCAAGGCAGGCTGGATGGGGCTTTGGGCAACCTGGTCTGGTGGGAGGTGTCCCTGCCCATGGCAGGGGATTGGAAGTAGAAGATCTTTAAGGTCCTTTCTAACCCAAGCTGTTCTATGAAAATCAAAACAATGATATCAGAGGAGAGTTTAGAAAGGAGTGTGTATGCCAAGCAAATGTCTGCAAACAGGAGATATGGATCACGCATTTTAGTTGACACAAATTTGTTTTCTTACTATCAAAGCTTTCCTTTCTGCTTAGTCATAACTTCTGAGTTATGTTTTTATGAGTGCAGCGAATAGAAAGGAAAATACCTGTTGCTTAGCTATTGTAGTATGCATCTTGAAAGGAGAATAGTTAGAATGTGTAAGCACTGTGTTCTGGGAAATCCTGGAGTTTTACACTGTTAAAGGTTTCTACTTGTGTATTTTGCTTCTTAGCACATCACGTCTGGCATGGTTGAAAAACTATCCAAGTTAGTGGATCCTTACTTTAAAAAAGAAAAAAGTGCATTTTTGTTGTATGCATTAGTGCTCATGTAGCAATATTATTGCAGGGATATTGCAATAGTGTTAACATTGTTATGTGTTACTTAGGTCTTTCAGTGTGATCGATCTTATTGCTCTACATCTTGCAATAGCAGGGGAAGAACCCTGCCTCAAAAGGCTTTAAAAAAAAAAAGAAACAGAAGAGACAGAAAAAGCTACACTGCTCTTAGGTTCATTTAGTAGTTCTGTGTGGATCCTTACCTACTTCACAACTGGAACAATTTGTGGTCTATCATCAAGAATAAAATATGGGCATTGATATGTAGCTGTAAAATTAATGTACTTATTTTTTGGTGTTGACCAAATTTTTTTTGACAATAAGTCAGGTATTTTTTACAATGGAGTTTCTCAAACGCAGAAATTTAGGTCAGTCTTTAGATCTTCAACTTTTCACGTATTTAAAAATCAGCTAGTGTTAGGATTCAATATGGAACTGTTTCAGAGAGCATTTTGAAGCATGTAGTTAAGAGTTTGATTTTTCATTTTTTCATTTTTTGCAAGTGCTTTAAATTAAAACTGAATTATATTAAAAGCAGGGCTAGTATTTTTAAAATTATTTTATTTTCTCTAAAAACTAGAGTGAGATGGTATAAAATAGCAAAACACACGAGCTCAGTTACCTTAGTCAGGACTTCAGTGATAGCATCTGTATTATAGGGAAGAATTCTTTTTCAAAAGCAGATATTACTTAATTAGTATGAAAGATGCTTGCTGTAAGTTTAAATTGTCATGCAACTCAAATAGACTGACGATTTGATTTTCACAGTTGCCCAGATTAAAGCCGCAATGTGACACTTAATATATTTTGATGTGATTAATTCATACCTATATCAATTTTAGAACTTAAGAACACTTCTGCTGATTAGAAAATCATAGTTTTAAAAAGGCACCTTATTTAAATGCAACATTTAGTTTCCTGTCTGATTCACTTTCCAACTCTTGAAATACAGTTGAGGTGCTTCTGGTATTATGATTTAAGCCCCTACTGTAGTTAAATACTGAAGTGCTTTAAAGCATCATTTGGAAAGTGAAAGAAAGCTGTTATGTTCTAATTGCTCATTTTTAAGAATTCTTATCTGTCTTGTGTTAGTCATAGTTAATTTGCTTTTGCTTAAATTTTTTTCTTACTGTGATGATATGTAAGAAAGATAAATTGTAGCCACGCACATAAACTAAGTGTAAATACCAATTATCACTACATTATGGGCTTATTTAAACAAAGAGGGTCTATGGCAAAGGCTTCTTTAAGTGCTCCTGTAAACTCCCTTGAGGAGATGACTAACTGTGGACTAGCCTGTATGAATTATTGCAAACGGCAGTGAGACTGAATGAGTTTGGTTAATGCCCCTTGTTATTTCCTCTTCTTACATCTTCCGCTTCAGATCACTTTCTGTGTAATCCACAGGCTGAAGATTTTGGGGGTTATGAAGGCAGTACTAATTCTTACAGAGTCTCAAATCTCGTTCTATAGATTCAAGCACCCCATGTGTTTGGTTCATCTTCTATCAAAACCGGTGGATGTTCCACTACTGATAGCAGTGGGGGTTGGACCAAGCGTGTGTATTTGCGTAGCAAATGTCTCTTTCATTGAAAGCCGGTATCTGAATTAGAAGCTTTACTTGTCCAAGTGTGATTTGCAGACTTCTGCATTGTTTTGTGTCACATACAAGTTTGTTTTCTTTTTAAGAGAAGGAAGTATGATTTCTGTTTTGCTGTCCTTCTACTGCCTTACATTATTTGAAAGTAAGATAACGCTTTATATTATATCACTTTATATTATAATTTACTTTGTATTTCATCAAGCTAATGAAATTCAAGATTTTTCATTACTTGAGGTACATTATTATGACAAAACATTTTATTTAAACAAAAGGGCAAAATAAAGTTAGAAAATTATGCCATAATTACTTTTAATTATAGTAAAAAACTATTTAGTAATGTATCATCAGTCTGAATGCAAAGCTTTTAATTCAGAAAGATCCCTAATGTTATGTGTACAAGCCTTAGACACAAGTGTTGGTGAGGAGGTGCATGTATTATGAACAGATCATTTTAAGACTACATTTCCTTCTTTTAAAGAACTTAAGATTGTTGTAGTGGGTCAATAAATCAAGCAACTGTGAGTGTTTGTTACACACAGAGCTGGCTTCTGCTGAATGTCTGTGTGATGCAATTTAGAATGGAGGGTCATCCTGTGGCTAAGCCAGAGATCAGATTTTTATGTAGACCCAGCACAGGGATGGGTGGCTTATGTTTGAATTCATGAATGGAAAAAGTAGCCAGACAGCAATATAAGTGTGTATTGCTGACTGAAAGGTTACATTTCACTGCTGTGGTGCTCTTGTATTTTATTTACTTAAAGTCTAAGTACATTTCTACCCGTTCTCATATTCACTTTTATATATGCCTATATATGTTGCATTACGTGGTTGGAAAGGACTTTGTAGTCTGAGAGTTGTCATAAATTCTGCAGACGTCAAAAAAACAGAACTACATATTAAATTGTATTTATACTCCTTGTGAGAGTGATACTGCTTCTAAAACAAGCATTTGGAATTGTTTCATTAGTCATAAGAAGATCTGTTTACCTTTCATTCTCTCTCCTTACCCTCACCCTCTTAAAGTACCAGGTGGCAATATGTTAGACAGAGTCTTGATTTTGGAACAGACGTCCAAACAACATTTATTAGGCCATTTTTTTTAACTGCAGCACAAAATAATAGTGTAGAAGGACTTCATATATTTTCAGAAAGAGATTTTGTCAGTTGATTATGTAAAACAGATTTATTGAAAGCCAATATACTGAATCATTTTGGCTGAATTTTTAAAGCAGTTTTACTTTCCTTCAAATATATATATATATGTACATACATACACTTAACACACACGCTTAAGACCACTTTTTTTATGGAATTAAACTCCACTTGTTAGGATCAGGTATCCTGTAGCTTCCCATATAGAGCTGTCTGTACTAATTTTGAAGAAATATTTGGTCTAGTTGAAGCCAGAACAAATGAAATTATGAATTAACATGTCCTTATTTTGTTATATATACTGAAATATTAGTTTGTAATAATTTTTAATAGGATATGCTGGTCTATTTTCATTAAAGAAATTTGTCTTGATTGCTTACTCCAATTTCATCTGTGGTGGTACAGTTTTACCATAAGACTGACAGAAAAACAAGATACTGGCTTGATTAAAAGCTGTGAAGATGTGATAGGCTCTTCATATGGGAAAGTAAAAGGAAGACTGGTATGAGAGAAATAGTAAACTTTATGTACTTTCCTGTACAGATCTCTAGAAAAGGGGATTATTCAACAATACTCTTTTACCTAACATCCAATGTGAATGTTCTTTGCTGTAAATTTAGGTCAATTACTATTTGTCCTGGCTAATATGGACAAGCAGAATGGCTTATTTCCTTCTCCTTAGTTCTTAGCCTTTATTTCCCTCAGACTTCTCTTCTGTAGACTAAACAATGCTGGTTGCTTCAGTTTGTTCCTTGTGGATGTTAACTAGTGTTCAGCTTGTGACTCATAGATCACTGTTTTGGAGGGCAGAGTACAAAGCTGGAATTTCTTCAACTAGTATTTGTCCAATTGAATATTCCTTCTGGAAGGACAGAGCTTAAAAGATCCTGACGATTGGATATGTCCTAATGAACTTACCATCTTTATTTTTCTCTGAGTATTTCTCTTGTCTGCCAAGTTCCGATCCTGTCCTCCTGTTTTTACAGCCTATCACAAAGGAGTTGGCTGCATATTTTGTAAGCATCTATCTCTTCCACCACCCAAATCTATAAAGAATACGTTCAGTAGCACAGCACCATGAGTACATCTGTGTTTGCTTTGACAGTTAACCACTGATAAACAGTGTAGGATACAGTTTTCCAAAGGATTTGCTTCTGTCTTTGTAGTAATTTCCTCTATACCAAATTTCCTGCACCTTTAGAATATCAAGGAAAAGGTCATACTCAAGTCAAAATAAATTAGAGAGTGGACAAAATGAGGCTTCTAATTCACACTGAGATCACAAGCTTTCCAAGAAAAGTAGGGTCAGGCATCTGAGCTAGCAGAAAAAAATGATACTGATTTTTCTCAAGAATAATTGTTAAGAGGAAGTGCAGCTCCATGGCAACTGTTTCTGTTTCATTTAGTCCCTAGCCAGTGCAACACATGGGAGAAAGTGCGATGTTTGCTTATCAGTATCTTTTAGTGGGTCCCTTTGACCCATGGGGCCTCACAAAATCATGCACAGGGTAGGACTGTAAAGGGAAATAAAAGTCTCTGTTATACGAGTGCTTGATGTGCAGCTATTGCAGTTTTGGGCTGAAAGCTTTAATTATGCTGAGGGTTTAAAAAGCATCTATGGTAAATCTAGAAGCACAAGGTGTCTGGATCTGACTAGTCTGCATTTCCATCCAGGGACGGTAGAAGGTTGGGAGAAGGGTGCTGGGAGCAATGAGTCTGGGCTGCTGGCTTGCAAAGAGAAAGTGTGGCTCTTCCCCAGAGGTAAATCTTAGAGTGCTGCTTACCTTCCAGAGGTTTTATCCTAACTCATCTCATTCATATTGCTTCTTCCTTATCAGCGTGACCCACTTCCCTGTCATAAAAGGAAAAGATAATGATACTCGATTGACATAATTTGTGTGTTATACGCAGCCATGCCAGATGTTTACAATCTCTTGAGGGGGCAGGGGGCAAGGATTCTTTTCCCACTCCCCAAGAACTTGCAAATAGCTTGTTTGTTTATCGTTTGTTCCTGTGTTTGTGCAATTGGAGTTGAGCTTTGGAATTTTGCTTTCTTTTTCCAGTCTTCTGAAACCACCAATCCTCCAGAAGGTCTCCAAGACAGCAACTAATAGCTCTGCAGTTGCTTCTGTCAAATCTGAAAGTATCTTAGGGATAACTAGACAAAGGCATTTGGTTTTGAAGCATTCAGATTAACATGTTGGAGAACACATAGTGCTTTCCCAGTTTTAGTTGAAGTTCTTTGTCAGTGTGTTAATTATGTCAGCTGTCTAATTTCAAATGAGCTTTTTTTTAAAAAAAAAAAGTGTGAAAAGAGACTGAAAAGTCTGTCTTCTCAGATTAATTTGTCAATAAACTTCTGTCCATTAGGTAGATCATATGCTTTTTTTTTTTTGAAGTTTAATGGACACTTCAGTCAAAAACTCTATTTCCTTCTTCACATTCTGGACTACGTTCTGCCTTAAAGTTTGACTCAAATTTCAAAACATTTGCTCTCTGCTTGTTTTCTCTATCTTCTCTGTCAAAAAAAAATGTTGTAAGCATGTAACAGAAACTTGCTGGACAGTCTGTTCTGCTTCATTTTTTTCTCTGCAGATGGGCAAGTTAAAGCGCAGTTCCCTGTACTAATATGTCCTGCATATTGGTTGGTCAGATCACAAGAAGCTGCATCCTACTCACCTTCCTGTGGCTAACATCCTTACTACCACCTTTATTCTTTCCATTCTTGTTGTTATCCAGCTGCAATAGATGTCTGTTTATAAACAGCATGTGCTGTAGTAGATACGTGCAAATGGCATCTGTTGTAATTGCAACTTTGACCAAAGTCAGTCATACTTACTTATGGTCTTTCATACCAGTCCTGTTTATCCTGCTAGTATGTTCTGTTCAGAACTCAATTGCTTGGGGGGGGGGGTGTAAAAGTTAAACTAGATAAATTTGTGCCTTGTAAATCATTTGAACTGATCAGAAGAGAGAGGGCTGGATTTTGAGCTTTACCCTTTTACATAAGCTAACAATCTGTTCTAGGAAAAACAGCTTTGTATTTGTAGGGACATAAGGTAGATTTATCAGAGTTTATGTGTTGTTGGTGATTGATGTAGTACATAGACATAATAAATGCCAGCTGTTCCTCCCCCATAAATCAGAAACAATAATATTTCTTTTTATTTTGGTTTGAACTGTGTGAGTTGGTTGAATTCCTTTTTTGAATTCAAAGGCCTTTTTATTTACAGTTACAAAATAGCAATTTATCTACACTAACAAGTTAGGAACATTATAATATAACATTATAATGAAACCTGAAAGCAGCATCACAAATACTTTCATATTACTAGGAATTGCTATGCTTCATGAGGTATGCAAAAAACATTTTTCCTTTTTTTTTTTTTTTTTCACAGTTTACAAATATGTAATTCTGTCTTTCTCCATTAAAGTTGATTTGCTTGGGGCTGCCCACATCACTCAGTGTTCTAGCTATATTTGGAAGCATCATGTTTTGTGTTGTTAACTGGATTGAAACAGATTTGACTGTCTTATTCCTTTTGATCTCCACTTTCAAAGTACATGCTTTGTCAGCAACTGTTAAATAAGGGAATTGTATACTTAGCATGAAAAAATCCAGATGTTTGATGAAGTAAACATATAAATCCAGTGATCTACATACTGCAAGTAGCTGTATGAAAATCATGATTGATCTGTCCTCTTTAGGCTTAAGGAGGTTGCATTTCATTACTATATCTTTTCAATTTTCTGTAACCAATAGGTGTGTTGGTAAATATCATGTGTTATGTAATAGGGTCTAAAAAAATTGTTACATATTTGCATCATGTGAGTGGCTGTGGAGTATGCAAAATGGAATCAAGTGAAGTTGAATTAAAACACTTGTTGAATATGCATAGTCATGTAATGCGACAAGCACGTTACTGCAGCTCGTTAATAAATTCAATAAATGAGAGTTATCAACAGCTGGTATCTGCTTTTATAGTTATCCAAACAAACAACTGGTGCATGGTGACCTTTGATAATTTATTTTAATTTTATTTTAGTGGCTATTTAGAGTTCTCAGACAGGTTTAGTTAATAAAAATTCTGCATGCCGGCATTCTCATAGATATTGCATGTCTTGCACTGTTTCTTGACCTTCAAGTTATATGGACTTAGGCCTTTTTAAAATGAAAATGCACTGCTGCTTGTAAAAGAAGGCAGGACTGCTCTGTTCATGTATATGATAAATGGCACCTGTTCACTTAAAAGTCTTGTTTGGTTCCAATGACATTTAATTTCTAGGCCCCAATCCTGCTAAATTATATAGTGCAGTATATAATGCAAGTTTTACTGAATTCCTGACTCCAGACTGAAATAGGTTACAGATAACACAAAATACTTTTTGTTTGATTTTTTTTTATTATTTATTTTAAAATATATTTTAAAAGTCTGACTTTTGTGTTGTGTGGCTTTCTCATGTTCTGCATTTAAATGAAAATTAATTAAAGCATTTTCTGATTTATGAAAACTCGCAAAACTACAAGTTGACTTTAAATGTGAAGTTCTGTCATTTCTTCTGTATTTTGTTTTGTCATTTCAATCCATATACTCTTTTAAAAGATAATTAGAAGAAATAAGACAGCTTAATAAGACATGCTACTGCTTAAAAGTGTAAACTGAAGCTTTATTATTTCGGGAGTTGTGCTTTTCAGAAATATGTTTCTCTAATTTGACCCTCAGTAACCCTTGAGAGACATAAGCACAAGTTGCAAACTAATTACATGAATTGCTTTACTGGAACTTGTTAGGCATTTTCTGTTTATACATTAATGTAATATAAATATAGCTTAGGCAACAAAAGCCCTTGGGGCAAATTTATGTCCTGAGTAACCCTGTTCTAGTGACCTCAACAGAATTACTCAAAGTCAAGATAGAATTTAAATTGGAAGACCAGATCTTCAGCAGCTGAAAATAGTGAAACTCAGCTAAAATCAATGTAGTTATGTTCACAACTGCTGTAAAGACAGAATTGTGCCTTCAACTATATTTTGATTGGGTTTCTTGATCTGCAGGCACTTCTAGCAAAGGGGTTGCCTTCCCCCCCCCCCGGTTAAAACTGAGCAGAACATTTAGAAACAATTCTGGTGTTAGGCTAGAGTTTTTATGTTATGCAACCTGCTTTTGTGTGCATTTTGAAAAGGGGCTTCAGTGGAGTGATGAGGAACTTAGTATCTTTCGATCTTGCACGTTTGTTTTTTTTTCTATTCCATGCTACGATCTAGTTTCTTAGAAACTTTCTCTATCAAGCAATACAAAGAAAATTATACTCAGTGCTTATACAGTCTTGCTTAAGAGTCTGTACACATAGGGACAGTCACCAGATGATGCTCATGTGTGCTTCCTTAACAGCTTTGTTTCAAAAATAAATTTTAAAAATAGGTAGTTTGTACTCTAGTCCTACAAACATGTAGTGCTTTACTTTAACCTTGGTGATTATCTCCTTCCTTAATTGGAAAAAAATGGTCAAAATGGTCTCAGTGCTAAGTCTGGATGCAGTTGGTTTCACCACTGGAAATGTGGATTGAGAGTATTTGGTTTATGAGGAGCCATAAATGATCTGCAATTTTTCCAATACTGTAGCAATAGCCCACCAATGGGAGTTATCCAATAAATGTTTTTCCATTCAGTATCAACATTAATACTGATTTTTCAGCATGATGAGTTGTGCGTCTGTCCCTCTTCTCAGAGATTCCCTGAGCTATAACTAAAAGGGTTAATAACATCTCCATTCACTGCACAAATACTAAGTGACTATCAGTCAGTTGATTTTGATGGAAGAGAAACAGCATAAATTTCTAATAAATGAATCTTCTTCCCCATCATTCTCTGAACCTGTCTTGCCAGCTTGGCCAAGGAAGTGGAAACGTAGTTCAAGATGTAGGGCTGGCGTTCTTGACTGTTGCTCATTGTTTCCATGTCTAGCTGGGCAATAGCCTCTGCAGAAGTGAGACCCTGCTGATATTCTGGCATAAGACATGTTTTGAGCTCTGTTGCTTTGTGCTCTGAAGCATGGTAGCATAAGTGCTGCAAGCCATTTTATGCCTCTCAAAAAAGTTAAAGCAGCCACTCTTTCTGCATTTTTGTGGAAGAGCAACACAAAGTCACCTTCCCCAAGAATGTCCTGCTTGTAGAATGGTTTTAGACTGGCTTTTCACAAGCAGTTCAGCTTCAAAGGAATAGCTCCAGTTACTTTGAAATGCTGGTCTGTGTCCTGGTCCAGAGAGTATCCCCCACAAAACAATGAAGTTGAGCAATCTCAGCATCGCAATGCGTAAAAACGCATAGGGTAACTGTTAAGGGCAGTAGTTGGAGTACCGGTGCAGGATAGCTGTATTTATATGTCTCCAGTCAATCTAATATATTATTTTCGGTTTGCTGTGACAGTCTTTAAAATCACCGTGTTAGAACAGACTTAAGCCATGCTTGGGGTTTTGTCTGGTAGACTTTCTTTCCACTGTCTGCATATATAGTACTGAAAGCTGTAATACATAGACTTCTACAGCTTTTTCATCATTTTGATTTACTACAGTACAGCTTTCCCAAAAGTAGTAATGCTAATTTGAAAATGTGATAGCTGCCAGGCAAACTGCTACTGTGTCAGTTTGTCTATACACACTTTTTAATTAATGTTTTCATATCGGAATGGAGAGCAATAGAAACAGAGAGAAGGAAAAAAATGTTGGGAGAAAAGAATCCAGAATTTGGATGACAGACAGAAAAGTATTATCAGCAGATGGTCAAATCTGAAGAAAAAGCTCACATAAATCTTCTGGTTTATAGAATGTCAGGGAATAATTGCCTGCACAGAGATGCACACAACCCAGGAATCAAATAAGAGGATGCATGCAGATGCATCACTAAGGCATTGTTGGAACAACTGTGATGGATGGATATAGGAAGACATGGAGGGAACAAAGAGATAAAGGCTTCCCTTTACAGGGTGAAGCAGTTCAAGTGGATGGGCTGATGACAGGGTTGGTTGAATGTTTGTGGATTAGAGGAGGGGCTGGTGTGGGTGACATTAGTGAGCGTATGTCACAGATCATTAAGTCAGTATGAGGAAGAAGGCAGTTATACTTAAGCAACTCAGAGACCCTTGTTCATAGGGGAGACTCTAGCCTCCCTGATGCCTGCTGAAAGGACAAGTCAGTGGCTTATAAGCAACCCAAGAGATTTCTGGGGACTGCTAAGGGACTGTAATGTACATGCAGCATGCAGTCAACCTGGGTCCTTCACAAATAAAGAAGAACTGATCGAGGAGGTAATAATCAATAGCATCCTTGGCTTTTAGCAGCTGCAGATTAATGGAGCTTAACATCATGAAGGAGGCAAGTAGCAGAGTCTGCATTTTAAACTGAGAGAGTAAACTTTGGTTTATTTACGGAACTGGTAGATGGGATTCTTCCGGAGGCAGCGTGGTTATAAGGGTAAATCATGCTTGACTAATTTCATCACCATCTATAATTAAATTAATCAATCTATGGAAGAGGGCAGTGGATATCATCTAGCTTGACTTTAGCAAGTCTTTTGATGGTGTGTTTCACAGTATTGTATTCGAGTTAGGATGTTTGGTCTGGGTGGGTGGAAAAACAGATGAGAGAGTTGGTTGGAAGACTGTGTTCCACGAGGTTGTTGAAGTTTCATACTCTGTTTGGAGCCCAGTTACAAGTATCTTTTCTCAGGGGCCTCTCCTGAGACCTATCCTGTTTTATATCTTTATCAATAACAGAAGAGGGTACATTCTGGAGGAGACAGGGTGCACCTGTATAAATTTTGTGAATGACACCAACCTGGAGCTGTGAAGGTGGCATAGCTGACAGATTTTAGTACAGGGTTGCCATTCAGGGGGGCTTAGGCAGGCTGGAGAAATGGCCTGACAGGAATCCGATTAAATTCAGTAAAGACAAATGTGACATCTTTAACCTGGGAAGACAGAGCTCCTTGCAGAGGATGGGGCTGGCTGGCTGGGGAGCAGCTCTGCAGAAAAGGACTTGGGGGGTCTGGTAGATGACAAGTTGAATATGAGCCAGCAATGTGCCCTACTAGCAATGCAGGCTTATGGCATCTTTGGCTTTATTTAGAGGAGTGTACAGCCAGCAGATTGAGCAAAGCAATTATCCCCCTCTATTTGACTTAAAACTGCCAAGTGTGGAGTACTGTATCCAGTTTTGGGGTTTGAGGAGGCAGATAGGGGGAAAAGAAAAGAACAAGTACAAAAAAGAGTACAAGACATTGATAAACTTGAGTGATTCTAATAGCAGGACACCAAAATGGGCTGGAGCAGATGCCCTATAAGAAGGATCTGAATGCGGGAACTAATAGCAGTCTTCCAACACTTGAGGGGATACTGAGCAAATAGAGAGAGTCTCTTCACTGAAATACACAAGATTATGAGATGCACAAGAGACAATGGTCATAAACTGAAAGAGGAAAAGCTCCAAGAGTAAATCAGGAAAATGAGTTAGTGTTGGGATTGTTTGTTTGTTTTCCTAGAAGTATAATTAAGCATTAGAACGAATTGCTGAGAGAGGTTGTGGATTGCTATCCTTGGAGGTTTGATGAGCAGTTTGGACTAGATGTCTTTTGGAGGACCTTTCTAACCTAAATGATTCAATGATTATAAAAGGAATAGAGAGTGTAACCACCGCTGGCCAACATTAAACAAACAAACAAAACAACCCTTAAACCTTCTTCTGTTCAGATGTTTTTGCCAAACCCAAATAACAATTGCTAACAGCATTGGTTTATGCAAACTATTATTTGGTAATAGGGGGTGGCGTATGAGACACAAAGAGAAACACATGTATTCCTATTTTCAGAAACCATGGAATTCACTCTCATATTCCAGTGGGGAACACACAGATGTCAAAAAAAAAAAAAAGTCAACACCTTGAAAGTTGCTTTAAAACGGAGTTATTGTTCTCCAGGCTCTAGTTTTTATATTTGGGCTTGATAAGGATATATTTTCTACTGACATTAATCCTTTAATCCTTTCAGTATGGACATAGGAGTTCCAGTTTCCTTGATGATATCCAAGAGGGGTGAAACACTGCTCTTGAGTCAATACTAAACGAAAGAAGATGAAATACCAGAGAAATTGAATTTAAAATTGCAGATCCAGGAGAAGAATAGGGAGGGGTAGTAAGGAAGATTTTTTGAAAGGAGTCCCCTGACACAAACTCCAAAACAATGCAAGAGACAGAATGGGAGAGTTGTCTGGGTTGTGTCATTTCTTTAGAAATAAAATGCAATTCAGTGGTTTTCTTTTTTTGTTTATTTGTTTTCATTTGTTGAATGGCTGTGGTAGAGTTCATCTGTCTTTCAAGATAAAGTAAGTCTTTCCTGGGGTGAAATTTTCTAGATATTAGCTTTCTCAGTCTAATCTTAACATCTCTTCTTCAAATACAGATGACTTGTTCAATATAATTAATAATTTGCATTATATTCTGTATGTTGGTATTTTACACACAAATGCATATCAAGAGAAAGAACGTATTCCTGTCACAAACTTTAACAAATTTTGTTCTTTAAAAGAACAAATGACGACAACAGAAATCTCCTTTTAGATGCAGCAATTTTTGATATTCAATTCAACTATTAAGGTGTTAAACATGTTCTGTTCCTTGGGCTTTCTTCTGGGGTATTGTATTCTGGATGCTTACTGCATTACTGTAGTATTACATAACTAGAAGTCAGGAGTCAGGTATAAAATACAAACATTTGATTTATTTTCTATTTTGATGTGTGGTTCTGTTCCTTTAAGGTTTGGTTTGTAAAATTTTTGCCCACTATCAGAAACATAGTATATTTCAAAGCCATAGTTTGTTTGTTTTGTTTGTTTGTTTTTTGTAACTTCATGTGTCCAGAATCTGACTTCTAATAAAAGCTACAAATATTGGCTAAGTCGTACGTTTGGCTTGTAAATCTGCATCTTTGTGCCACACTAAATATTTTTCAGAGGAGCTAAACTTTTTTATATTTGCAAATTATCCTTTTGTAATGCAGTCTGATACATGAATAAAAATAAGCAATAGCCATGCAAATTTCAGGTGTTAGGCTATATTTACCTATTTAATTACATTTGGGAGATATTTTAAATTAAAATTATATTTCCCAGTTCTTTAACTTTTCCCTTACATTGTCTATGTTTATGAGTCAAAAATGTTTCCTAGGTTGTGATTCACTGTTATAAATCTCCACAAATCTCATAAATCTCCAATTATGAAGCAGCACATACATAACTGTATATTTGTTCATGCTGTTTATGCTATTACTGGATTTGACAATATTGCATTATTTAATATTCCTTTGCAGAAAATTGTAAGCAAACTACTTATTTAGAATCTTGTGCCATATATTATGTCTGAGTGTACACTTTTTGACATTACCTACTTTTATCTAGGGTAGCTCATGCTTTCTGAAGAGCAGATTAAGTATAAATCCTAAGTAATTTTAAATATAATGACACATCAATGTCTATGTAATATGCTATATCTCCTGATCCAGGATTTGATAACAAGGGTAACTTCTACATAACTTTTATTAACAGATGTAAAACCTTCTATCGGAAATATAAATTTAGTCAGTTACACGGTGTTTATTTGATTTTCATAGAAATCCTGTTGCTACAAGTTTGGGTTATATTAACAAATAGCTATAATTCTGCATGCCAGTGATGTTTGCCTGTCATGGCTATCTCAAAGCATTGAGAAAGAGTTTTATTGGATGTAGTATTTTGTATTGCCTCCAGGCAAAGCTGTAGGAACTGAAGGCATGGGTATTTCTCCTTTTGCACATATACCCTGCAGTTACTATTTGAATACTAAATTTGTATACAGATAGTGTCATGAAATATTACTGTTTGTGTGAGAAATGTCTATGTGGTCTCCAACACTACCTTCAAGAATGGGCAGGCTCAATTAGCACTGCTGTACAGGCAGTCCATGCTGAGACACTTCAATGCACGTGTTATTTTGTCTTAAAGTCTGTTTAGAAGGGTTGTATGCATCTTATATAAGTAATGACCTGAGGGAACATTGGAATTAAGCTCAAGGAGCTAATCATGTAGGGGACAGGAGTCCGTAAATGACAAGTACTTGTTAAATATTTGAAAAAAACTAAGAATGGAAAAGATGTTTCCAGGTATTTCAGAGAGGATGTATTTTCTGTTCTGTACACAGGCTACAAACTACCATGGCTTAGTGGAAGCTTTACTAACGGGTCAAAAAATAAGCCAAACAAAAATTTGGATTCATGGAAAAGATGCAGATTTGAGTTCAGTTTAAAAATGTGCACTTATTTGGCAGGGCTAGTTACTTTCCATAAATTGGGTTGTGCATTTTTGCTTCACGTCCAGCATGTTTGTGCTTTAAGTGGCTTACAGACAGAATGGCAATTACAGTAACCTAGCCTTTGAACTGAATCAAACTGCCAGTTCTTGTTGTCTGATGTCCCTTGTTGGATGTGACCAAATACCATGATACTGAAGATTGAAGGAGAGCTAGAAGTTCTCATGCAGAGCCAGAAAGCATCTGGTGAGCAGGGTATCATCTGACAACTAGCTGTATACTCTGCTGCTACTGCGTATGCTGAGGGGGATGAGTACAGCAGTCAGGCTGGTCCTTGAAGCCCGGCAATCACAACTGCTGCTCCTGCACGTGGGCAAGACCTGGCTGTGCCTGCTGACTGTAGACGTGTGGCAGTCTCAAACTTGGCACTGAGTTTGTGTCCTATATTTTTTGTTAGGAGTTAAGTGTTTTATTGTGTGTGTTTATAAAGTAAATAGATGATAAAATCTCTTGACTAGCATGTGCTTTTCGAGCATGAAAAATACAGGTGCATACATCGACTGTTTCACACCATATTGGAACATAATGTAACCTTGAAAGTCAACCAGATTAAATTGTATTCAGATTACTCACAAAGAGATATCAGAGAAACTAGGAAATCTCGAGCAGTGATTATAGATATTCTGTTGCTTGGTGGCTTCTAACTAAACGGATATGCTTTATCCAGTGTGTCATTGTAGTTAATGCTGCTCATTCTTCATCCTTCATCTACTGCTCAAAAAATCTTGTTCAGATAAAATTATACTGCAATGCATGTACACCAGATGAAGGAAAATAACTACAGTTATGTGCTTAACTGTAACAATGTAATAAGGGAATGTGATTTTTCTCCTCTTTGAAAATTCTGTAATTCAGTTGTACAGAAGAGAGGCTGTACTAATAAAAACATATTAGAGTATTGGCCTCTCACAAGACAAAAATCAGTCTGTTAACGCCCAGCTTCAGTCTGTGGTGCACAGTTAATGTGTTGCTCACAAATCAGAAATGGATAGTTAAAACTGAGGCCAACAAAAATGTGTGATGCTGTCCAAGGACCAGCATAAGCTGAAGACCCCGGGCCTACATAGAAACAAAGTATCTAGGAGAGATTGTCAGACACGATATTTAAAAGCATTTAAGAATAGTGGGGGGGGAAAAAAGTTTTAAAATCTAGATGCTTAATATAGTAATCAAATTGTTCAGTGTTCTCCAGTGCATCTTTCTAATTGACTTAATAATTACATTTCTTCTTGAAAATCCATTTTGGGGTCCATGTAGTCCCCTAACACATTTTGATTTTCTATATTTATGTCAAAGTGTACTGCTACAACAGCAGAGAACTGAGAACATTATTTTAGTATAGACAGTAGGGAGCTGAGATAGAATGAGCAGCATGAAGGGAGTTCAGAGGATGTGGGACAGGCAAGTAACATTTTCCTGCAGTAAGACCAGTAAGTACTTGGCCTTCTACCTAGACAACCCCGTCTGGGTTATTCTTGGTGTTTTGCTTGAAATTCTTGCAGTAGCACAGTCTGTGATGTGTAAAGTCTTTCACCGTTAACACTTCTCAGTTTAATCCAGCAGAAAGTTTCGAATATAACTGGTTAGGGAGTTTGAGGTAGCTACATTTTCACTAAAGCTCTGCCTCCATGGGGAATACTGTGTAAAAGCCCACCATTTCCTATAAATTTATCTGGGAAGTACCTTGAAAAACACAACAGACAATTAATATGGATCAATACAGTTATTAAACTAAGCTGCTGCTTGGCTTCAACCTGCATGGGGAGTTACTGCGTTGTAAATCATATGCATCATTTCCTAACTTCCTTGATCTGTTCCCACTTTTCAGGAAGGCCTTGTGCCAGGCCTTACTTTGTGAGGCATGAGGGGTTAACCAAGATTTTGCAAAAGGTCACACCATGTGTATCTCTCATGTACGGTCTTTCTTAAAGAGGAGACTGTCTAGGCTGTCCTCGTGGACTGTAGCAGAGAGCAAAACAGTGGCCCCCAGATCTCTTGGGTCAACTGTTGTCACTGCTGCTGGAGCTTAATATTGCATGATGGAGCAGGCTGCCCACATGCACTTGGCCTAGCAGTTTATATGGGTCTCTTGGGCCCTATGTAACGTCTCTGAAGCATAGTTAATTTTGTTGTTTCTTTACGGAGTTGTTCTGTTCAGAGGGATTTTTTTGATTGCCTTTTTTTTTTTTGGGGGGGGGGGGGGGTGGCAGTGCCAGCCAGCTGGAAAGGCGTTTGTACTGTGAAATGCTGCGAGTGCCTGTTGCGTGCTCTGGGAAGTGGCAGGAGGGTTTATGAGGGTGCCAGACCAGCTGGGATACAGTGGAGCCTGACTTGTGGCATTTTGTATTTGTGCTGTTTGAAGCAGGTCCTTGAGTGAACTGTCTTGTCAACTGTGTCTGGCTTTCCTCATGTATTTGGTTTGGATGAGGAAGAGACCAACAGGCCTGAGCTGACAACACAGAAACACCCTTGCCTTTGAGAAGTACAGCTGGTCTGATAAAAAATAATAGCATGCACTTTGTCTAGATTGTAGTGTTTGCATAATAATGAAAAAATGCTTTATGAACATATGTTGTGGGGTAAACTAAGGAAGGACTGCAGGCGACCTGATGTAAACATCTCAAAAAAAAAAAATAATGGAATTGGGAATTAATCACACAAACATGCTGTGACAGGCAAAAACGGTTAGAGAAGTCAACAAAAGCTATTATGGGCATTGGTCAGATCATCTAAAAATCAGCAGACTGCTTTAATAAGGAGCTGAAGTGTAACCAAGAATTTAAGAAAAAGACTGGGGTAGGAAAAATACTGTCTTTGTGTTTTATCAGAATGACTTACAATAGTTAGGTAAATAAAACTTAAAGTAGTTAAAACTTACAGTAGTTAGGTAAATAGGTTTTCAAAGCAATTAGCATGTTTGAAATGAAAAATATAGCAGCAATGAGACAAACATTGGCTGCCAGGTAACTGGTTGAAAGAGTCCAATAATGTTGAAATAGGAAATGAAAGTTAAGTATAACAAAAATAATCTGTTTTAAGGCTTTTGGAGGGGCAAAGACTTCTAAAAGTTCAATGCGATACTTAGGGCTAGTAAAGTTACAGCTATTGTGACCATAGGGACTGAAACATGCTACACATAGCGATGTATAGATGCAATACTTAAATAAGCTAGGAGGCCAAATCCTGTAATCCTTACTAAACAAAAATCCCATTGAAGTCAGAAGAAGATTTGGGTGAACAAGGAATGTATAACTGGGCAATTAGAGACAAACTTGCAGCCTGACCTTGACTGGGTCTTTGTGCCTGTGATTAGCTGTACCCACAGCATCTGGGCACATTTGTTTAAAGGCATAGATAATTTTAAAGAAATCTCCAAAAAATACAATTATGCCATAGTGAAATTTCTGGTTGATCTAAATGACAAATGCGAATAATCACATAGACATGAATAAAGGCCGCACTTGTCAAATCTAAGTCTTATGGAATGGCAGAATTCTTCATTCTTTGTTCATTTCCTGCTCAGGCAAAGCAGGAATTTTATAGTGTTCTAGTTTTGTCCCTAATAATATAGGGAGACAGTTAAGTGACTTTTCAGAAATGGAAGACAGATTATTGTGTAGGATGTCAGAAATAATATCTGGGTAAATTAATAAAAGCATACAGCAACATCTGCCCTACATCCTTTTAAAAGCTGTATTAATAATTGCTCTTGTTATTGTTCTAAAACTATTTCAGAATGAAACAAAACATTCCTGAGGTTCATTCGTTTACTTTTTTTTTTTCCCTCTCTTGCCATCTAAGTTAAAATAAAATTGTAAATAAACAAAACACTTTCTTTTGAACTAAAATTTAATTACACTAGAAGTGTCATTCTCACTGCCAGTTACTGTAGTGGGACGTGTGTTCCATGGGTCTGAATCTGCTTTGTTTGAAAAGAGCTGCTGTCTCAAAGCATTGAGGAAATTGCAGTTCTCAGTAAAAGAAATCCTAGAAACATGCACAGGAACAGACAGAAATTGTTTCACGGTCTGTTCCTGTAAAGGGTAACCTCAGTGACTACAGTGGGCTCTTGATATTAACAAATATATGCTGCAAATTCCGATTTCCAGGACTGTGGTTCTGTAAAAACTTGTGTGTGCCTCATGGTACATACAATAAGTTGCTAGGGAAAAAAGTCAAAGGAATCCTTCTACTACATTAACTTCGTACGCACATATTTCTATTACGGTTTTATATGCAAATGATTATAAATAATCTCTGCAAATTGACTTTAGGAGATGGTTTCATATGCTTAAAAAAGCCCTTCCTTAAGGGTTGCTGGTTGTGCTAGAAAATTTCAAATATCTCTTCTGCATAAATTCTACTGCTTTGACACTTCCTCCTGCTAAAATCTTAAAAATAAAAAAGGATACTTTTATTTTGAGAAAGCTGAGAAGTGTGTTAGGATCTATTTTATTCAGAAAGTCCAGACCTGTTTACTTATTTAATTTCTTCCTCTTGTATTAGAATATAAAACTGTGATTAGAGGCCATCTGCACTTTCAAGTCCATCTGTCCCATCAAGATGCGTACCTTTACTTCTGAATAAAATCTCAGGGTTCTCAGAGCCTGAGATTGGGTGTTAGGGTGTACTGTCCTGGTACTAACCAACGTTTACTCTTTCATCTCTTTTCCATCCTTACCCCCATTTTCCTTGGTAAGCGGATTTGTGCATTTAAAGTTCTTCTGTCCAAGATAGTGTGACCAGGTGAATACAAAATGCAGTGATCCAAAACAGGTTTATTTCACAAAAAAAATATTTTATTTCTTAAAACAGATAAAAAGCTTAACATAGGAAAATAATTTAACAGGAAGATCTGGCATGTGCTTAGCTTAATTTTAAACATCTTCCTTATATCTTTCCACAGACTTTGAAAAACTAGAACCTCTGCTCCCCTTTCTTCTGCTCTCTGTATGCCTCCTTTTAATATATATAATCCCTATAAATCCGTTTTCTTTTTCATTAGTTTCTAGGCCTGGGTAAGAATGCTGGCAACTCAGCAAGGTATTATAGGGAAAGTTTCAACTAATGCCACTATTGTGGATGTTAAGGCGCTGTATTATAACTTTTATTAGAGCTTATATATATTCTTGCAATCCAGTGGATTGTTCAGGGCATACTTTGTAAACGTAAAAACTTCGTTCTGTAGTCAAGACCTCTTCGAAAAGTCTTCCATGTTCAGCACTGGATTACTTTTTGTCCTGTCAGTATAAATTAGGGTCTTGTTGAATAGTGCTGATGTTCCCTGACCTTTCTTAAGTGACATTACAGTACAATACACTATTCAGAATAATTTAAGCCAAAAATAATGGACAACGTATATTTGTCCTGATTTGGTTGCCTGAAAGTGAATTGTGAGCAAGTCTCAGTCTGGTTCTTGGATCTGCTGGTCTTGAGGATTCTTTTACCTTTCCCCATCTCTCATGCCTTGATGACAAACCCCTTACTACCTGTCCGTTTTTACACGGTACAGCAAGCTTTCTCTTTCAATGATACACAAGTGTTCTCTTGTTCTGTTTAAAAAAAAAATATGTTTTTTATTTTTCCTCCCCCTAGTATGGAAGGGATGGGACAGCTTCACAGAACTACTGGTCTTTTACACTGTAGTTGCAATAAAGTTATCCCATCAGAGAAAGCATAAGTGGGTGTGCCTGGTGTCTTTCTTACCTCTTCTGCAGAGAGGAATACATGAGCTGATTGCCATCTCTGGAAGTGTGAATCTGGTACAGGCTATTTAAACATAAGAGGAACACAATGGTGTCCTCCCATGCCAGACTACTGTAGTTCTTAAATATTAAAGTGTTGAAGTGCTGTATTTACTTGTGTTTAAATAATTTGCTCTTAATGGAACAATATGGCTTTGTGTGTGGGTGAAGGCTTTTGTTGTTGTCTTTTGTTTTTAAACTGCTTTCAATGTAATGTTGTACTTAAAGGCTTGAGAATAAATCTTCTTCTCTTTGTACTGTTCTAATCCATTTGGAATTTTGGGATTAAGATTGGATAGTGCTTTCCTCTGTTGTCTGGCTATTTTTTTATGCACCATCAAAGCATGAGCATAAAAAAATACGGGCTCAGTGTCTAAACAAGTGCTTTTGTTTCTGTATAATTTCTCTGTAACAGATGTCAAATGGTGATCCAAAAAATGTTCCACACAGAATTTAGGATGGAACAAATTTCAAACCAGATTACCAGAATGGGCACAAGTAGGCGATGGATAGCAAGTCCTTTGTATTCTGTGCCTACCTACCTCAGGGTAATGAAATTCAGATGATCTCTTTATTTTGCATACATTAGCAAAGAACATTTATATAAAATATTTGAGTAAGGGTTTGACAACAAAAATAAAAGCAGCTTACAGAATTATGTGTATTAACGAAATCTCAGAATGTAATAGCTTAGTTAACAAAGACTTAGCTGTGTGGTTTGTTAGTCTGGCGTGTTACTTTGAGTTACTAAATATCCTTTTTTTATGACTTTTGTAAAATGAACTGAAGAAACATGACACTAAATAAAAGAATCAGATGTTAACATAATCTTAATGGAATACACTTAGAAACCTGTGCATTTTACTGAATTTGAGAGTTTCCAAGAACCTTTGTTTCTTTTTTCATTTATGCAAAATTTGCCCAGAATAATTTAAAACAAAGATTTTGCAACTGGAATTAGTATGTTGTAAATTGCTTATTATTCTTTTAACTTTTTTTGTTGAGCTTTGAGGTTTATATTATGTTTATAATGGGCATATTTGTTAAAATAGGCAATGTAACAAGGTAGGTGGTCTCCTAATTAATATTTCTGTACAGATCTGTAAACTGTGTAAGGCTTGTTTAACAATACAGAAATCATGTCCTGTTAGATTAAGACATTTGTTTAGGAATAAAGTTCAGCTTTTTCTTTGAAATCCAATTGATCTTGTTTCATGGCCTGTGAAATTATTTATTTTAAGAACTGCTTTAAAAGTATAATTAATTCAAGAAATTTCTGTGACCTGTTGCTAAATATTTAGACTGTGGATTAATTATGTTTGCTCGGAGCTTTAAATAGTGATTTAAAAACTTGGCGAAAAGGAAAGTTACTTAGCAGTGAAAGAAATTATACAATAATGATAAGAGGTGACGTGTTCGTGTAATCCTTCTGTCCTATAAATGGCCACATTGTTAAAAATTCAAGAATAAACAAGAGAGTTGAATTTAAAACTAAATACTGTCATCATGGTGAGAAAGTCCCAGATGATGTAGCCATATGCGTTAATTCAGAAATGTTCATAGGAATGTGCAGTTTCTTATTCCAGCTGTTAGCAAACCTTCTCGTATGCACTATTGATCTGTAGAATGGAAAGTATTACATGAAAATCTATACCAACTGCCTTTTCAAAGTCCAACACTTGATACGTGGCCAGAATTCTCACCTCTTTCTAGGGTCTAGGATGTTTTCACACTGTGTGTGACCTGTACTCAAGTACTGTCACAGAGTGGGCTGGCATTTAGATTAAAATAAAGGGGTTGTGCCTTACCTTTCAGTCTAGTAAATCTCTGCTTGATGATTAAAAAGCCTTGAAATATCACTGCCAGTATTACATCTGCCGAAGTGATGACAGATAACTGCAGTGTTACAATGTTAATAGTTTTCTTCAAAAACCATCTCTATATTTGTTTGCTTTTACTGACAAAGCTAATGGCAGTTGCTAATAAAAGTCATGATAATACCAATGAAAGCTCACTAAAGACTGAAAATAAACAATCTTGTTATAAAGTCATGGTAGTTTATTCTTGTGTACTGATTTTAATGAGATATGTCTGACTGTTGGAAGGAAGACAAAAGGTTGCAGGGCATTTAAAACAGCCATATTCAAAAAATAAAAGAAAATTAAAAAAAAAAAAAAACAAAAAACAACACCCAACAAACATACTTGTAACAGGCATTTTACCATTTTCCAAGATAATAAGGTCTTATAACCAGAGTTTTTAGTCAAAGTTCAGTTTCTATTCAGTTTCAAAGTACTTTATTCTTCAGAATTGAATGCTTCACTTTCCCCCTTAATGTTAATTTAAAATTGCTTATTTGGACTTGATTCTTCAAAATGAACATTATATTCCTTCATATAAGTCATATATATGTTATAAAAGTCATATATATGACTTAAACTGACAGTCTGCAGTGATTACATTGCAGGGAACACAAGCCTTCTTGTTTTGCTATCCGTCTCCTTTCTGGTAGATGGTGTTGTCTGTTAGCCACCTTAATAACGCAGCAGTCATCACAATGTTTTCCTTTATTTTTAGTTTTCAAATGTGTTCCCCTTTCTTCTGATCATGCACCTAGTCCCAGTGATCCTTGCCATTTATCACCACTGATCACTGTATGTGAAGATGACCAAGAAAATGCATGTATCTCTTCTGCTACAGAATGTGCTGCCTGATGTCTCCAAGATTTAATCAGGTGTAAACTTTTCAGCAGCAATAATCCAAATCCTTATTGATTCCCAATCTATTTGTAATGTTAGTGGAAGCCCTGGTATGAATCTTTCAATCAGTTAAAGAATCTAGATGCAGCTGCACTTACACAACAAATGGTTATCCCACAAATTTCCATGACTGCAGTACAGCCTTTGACCTTTAATTTGTATGCTCATCTAGTGCAAGCTCCTGAATAGTGAATCGAGTCTATTGAAAACAGGCATGATTTTCATAATTT
Source organism: Anser anser (assembly GCF_964211835.1). Taxonomy (NCBI): domain Eukaryota; kingdom Metazoa; phylum Chordata; class Aves; order Anseriformes; family Anatidae; genus Anser; species Anser anser. Next base: position 24,241,832 of record NC_139724.1, read on the forward strand.
ATTTTGTAATTACTACTTGGTGTATCCCTAGAAGTAGCCAGTAGGGTTTTGCTAACCACAAGTCGAAGGCTATTGCTGTGGAACAAGGCAAATTTTCAAAGACCAGGCTGAAGTGCATGGGAACAAAACCTTTTCTGTTGTTATAATCTAGTTGTGAAATTGCTTCAGAAAAGGTCATAAATATTCAGCGTCTGTCTATGGTGCTACCACCCTCTTTCTCAGAATTACTTTCCATTCCTTCAGGAATGGTGTTTAATACCTTTTCTTTTCTCTTCTCATGTCTACTAACACAATCATGTATATTCAAAAACAAAGGTCTATGTCTTACAGATTTCTTTCACAGCACTGTGGCATTATGATCTCTACTTGTATCAGATACCATGTCACCTACAATAGTGTCTTAATTGCCTAGGCTCATGGAAACGTGGGAGAATTGGCCACCTAAGACGAGCTTCTAAAGAAACCACTGAGCAGAGCGGGGAGTTGCTCTAGAAAGAGGGGAATGATCTTTCTCTCTCTCTGCTTCCCGGGGAAATCAGACTTAGATTAAAAAGTGGTATTTTCATAAGTAATTACCATTGATTGGATGAAAGTACTGCCGTTTTATTAGGGAATGTTGAGAACCATTCAGGAATGCATGTACTTGAGGAATGAGTACAAGCCAAGAAGTGTGTTTCAGAACCACAGGAGCACTGAAATGTTGACTGAAGGACGAAGCATAAATGCCTATGTGCAAATATACAATCTTAGAATATTTTTCAACATTTTTCTAAGAATATTAAGATAAAATATTTACTGAAAAATGTTGATGCATATAAAAATGGGGTTTCTCGCAATGTGGAAATTGTACGCTAAATGTTTGTACACTTAAATGCTTGTACTCATAAACAGAAGAATACTAATGGAATCCTGGGATGATTTTCTAATAGTTTATCCTCACCAAAAATGTTCTGAACAACATAAGATGTGTGATTTATGGTACAGGAGTGAAACTTATGTAGTTTTAAGGTTGTCCTCATAGCTAATGTAATTTTTAGTTTATTTTTAACAAAGTCCATCTTCCACATTTCTCCTCAAACTCATTTATTTTTCCTTCCCCATCCATTTTACATATTTTACTTTTGTTTGTTTTGCCTGGCGTTATTCTTGGAATTTAAAATGCCAGAATGAATAAAAGTAATTTAAAGTGTAAAGTAGTTCATACCATTTTATTCATTTTCTACTTTCTATTTATTTTATACTTCCATTCTTATTTGCTATGTTTGTCCAATGCATTTTGTAAGCTCTTTTGGAGCAGAGACTGATCTTTTTGATCAGAGAGATCTCTTTGCTGTTATTATGATGTTCTGATTTAGTTCAAATTAGCTGCACTGGTGTTACTACTTCTTTAATCTGAAATAAAAAAAAAAAAGTGCTCAGTGTTAACATTTAATTTCAGTAAAGCACTGTTTTGTAACTGTATCCAACAGGAACTTTGAAGTTTGCAATTCTGGACAGTCATTCAATTTTGCTAGTACCAAATCAGTGCATAGGAGATCAAAATCAGGGCTATTCTGGCACTACTGTAGAGGGCAAACAAACAAACAAAAAGTTTATTTTAATTCTTAAGTATGGCTAAGACATTTTCTCTAATTAACGTATTTTCTTTTTTTTTTCACTCATATAGACTTCCAAAAAATAGTGCTGAAATACATGAAGACTGCAATAAAATATTATGCAAGTGAAATGTTTATACATACTTTTGCAATATTTCCATTTGCTTGCACACTGTTTCAACATTGTAATTTAACTACTTGATTTTTACCGCATTTCAGTCAGTCAGGAAATACAGTATATAAGCATATTAAAATGGAGGGGTTTATAGGCAGAATTTTCTTATTAAGATTTGTCAACAAAATCCTTGAAAATGTAGTGAGCTGACAACTATTATTGGAACAGATGCATAAACTACCATTATAGCACATTGCACCATCAATTATGTGTCATGTATTCTGCCAAATATTAAGTGTTCTGACCTTTGTTATTAATAATAGAGGCAGACACTGGGGACATGAAAGACAACGTAATGCGTGGAAAATCTATTATAGATCTGATTTTGTTAATGGTTATGGAGTCTACTTTGTGTCCTGCCTCTCCTTTTGTTAGCTATAATTTTATGAAAAACTGGACATTCCATGTAGTGGAAATCCACATTGTGAAAAACATATTTTGGTAGAATAAAGCGTTCCTAAGTTAAATATTTTTTAATGAAAGAAATCTTGTCAGCAAGCTTTATTACTTTATTTGAAATACATTTATTTCTCATGTTCCCCTGTTCCTTAGTAAATAATGTGGAAGAAGTGGAATGAAGCAAGCTTGTTTTTACTGTGTTCTTGTATTTTTTATTTATTTATTATTGTTATTTTTCTCAATATTGTCTGTCACCTTGTAGAGTAAAAGGTTTCGACAAAGCCTTTTGCTAGATTATAACTTCTGGTATTTTTAGGTGATCGTGCAGGACAAAATTGATAATATGTTTAAAAAGAAGGCAAAACAAAAACAGTAGAAAGACCAACGAAAGGGCGGAGATAAAGACTTCTAAAGTCAGTGATTCTGCTTAAAAAACAAAAGGGGAAAAAAATGAAAAGCCCTCAACTGACTTGAAAAAGAGCAAAGAAATAGAAAACATGAGACAGAGAAAACTCCTTTCCTCTTTAGCCACTGATTTCCAGTTTCCTTCTCAGTGTAGGACATACAGCCCAGAATGGCTTTCCAGTAAAACTTTTAGCAGTTGGTCCAGGATTTCATGTGGAGTGCACTGCAACTGCTTCATATGAAAATCAATGGACTGTGGACATTCAGAAGAAAGCATACTTTGGTCCTAAAAGTTTTAGAACTGCTCTTACCAAAACACTTGTTAAGGATGTGTTACTTTTAGACAATAGAGTAATTGTTTAGTATTCTTTATTCTTTAGTATTCTATTTATTTATTTATTTAAGATTACATTGGGGAATAACAAGCTTGTTGACAGTAACTGTGTATAAAATAATATTTATTTCTAAAATTCACCAATATGATCTCACATGAAAAATAAGAGCTCCTATGGAGAACACTTTTAGTATTGTTACTTTCTTTGTGTCTTGTCATAAATTCTAAATAAGTATCGAAGCCTGGATTACCATTGCATTTTGAGGTTTAAAATATTTTTTTGTGTGTGTCTTATGCTAAAAGCCTACTCATAACTTAAGAAAGAGGAAATCATTTGGAATGAAAGACAGGTATATAGAGTCAGCATGTTTTATGAAATTAACCAAAATTTGGACAAAATAGGAAATGTTGCCGGGCAAATCTTACATTCAGAAAAGCAGTTGCATTCAATTCTTAAATAATTAGAATCTCTTTTTAACAGTTCTTAATGATCTGGTGTTTTTGCTATATGTAGCACACACTCTTCTAATCAACCAAAATTTAACATTTAGCTTGATGTTCATGTCAACAATAAATTTTGACTGTCATGCAAAAAATAAATCCCTCTAAAAGCTCCTTACGCTTATGTTCCTCTGAGCAGTTTGACACAGCTGAGAGTAATTTGACACAGTTCAAAAATACATGCCTTTCATAGACTTGCAGTGAATACACCAAACAGAAACCATTGAGCTGTGTGTCAAGGTAATATTGGAAACATATTCAAAAATGACATTCATATATATGTACAATCCAGAACACTGTATATACCGCAATTAGTATACATGCATGGTTTTCCTTCTCCTTTTCTTGCTAAATCTGAAGAGTAGAGAGAACAAAAGCCTTCTAGTCAATGAGCTGGTTTTCTATAGAGTATTCATAAGTTTGAATTGAAGTTATCTTTACAAGCAAATGGTTTTATAAAACTCAGCAGAAAATAATTCCAATGCAATAATTACGATTCACGTAAAAAATAAATAAATAAAATGCATACCCATATATTCACACCAGATTGTAGGCCATCTTGTAGGCAGATTGTTATTCTCTATCTTTCACATAGCTCTGAGGCCCATGGAACGTTTAGGAAGAAATGCATTTGGAGACAATACTTCATTAAATTACATTCAGTACTTTATTAAAGCCACTTATTTCTTCATGCTTTCTTTTATTCACACGTGTTTAACCCATGTATACTGAATTTGCTGTCCAGCTGGAAAGATATGACTTGATTTCCTCACCAAAAAGAATTTCATCAGCACAAATTATTTGTAGTAAATACCTCTTTTCTGCTCCATACCATGTTGTCTTTTCAACTAAGTCATTTTGAGTTTCAGTACTTACTTTTCTGATGATTTAGGCCTGTACCTTGAATAACTGAAACAGCACTAGTTAGCATTTTGTCTCCAGTGGCCCATATTGTTTTTAGAAAGTCATCAAAGTGTGGAAGGTGCCAATTCCCTTTCTACTTCCATGTCACCTCTATTTTCAGCTAGGATGCAGCTACTAGATGACTAACAGTTTCCATCTCTATGCCTTCTGTGCAATGAACTGGCATTCAGCCTTGTGACAGGATATATAAGGAGCCTCCATGCTGTGACCTCCCATGACACATATATTACCATCACATGTCACTTACTACAGTACAGTGTTTCAACAACTTGTTTCTGGTTACTCAAGGGGCATGTGCTGCAGAATGCGTGGGAAGCTACCTGACGGGAATGAGGCTACTCAAAAACCGTTCTCTTTTCATGGAATCATAGAATGGCATGGGTTGGAAGGGCCCTTAGAGATCATCCAGTTCCAATGCCCCTGCTACGGGAAGGCACACCTCCCATTAGATCTGGTTGCTAAGGGCCCCATCCAACCGGGCCTTGAATACCTCCAGGGACAGGGCATCCATAGCTTCTCTGGGCAACCTGTGCCAGTACCTCACCACCCTCAGAGTGACAGGACACCCTTGTCCTGTCATTGTCTGCCCAAGCAAAAAGTTGCTCTCCATCTTTTTTATAAGCCCGTGTTAAGTATTGAAAGGCTGCAATGAGGTCTTTCTGGAGCCTTCTCTTATTCAGGCTGAACATCCCCAGCTCTCTCAGCCTTTCTGTATAGGAGAGGTGCTCCAGACTCATGTCTTTAGAGAGATGAAAGCAAGCAGACAGTGGCTGAAGTAGTTGTTTCTTAAGATTGGATTTTTGCCTGTGGCCCATGGATTGAGAACCTGTGTGGTGTCCTGCAAGGAGAGCAGGAGTGATGGGAGCACAAGATGCTCTGTGTTGCCAACTACGTTGAAGACAATGCCCAAGATACTGCTTGCTGCATGGCTTGGGCCAAAGAAGGCCCTTCCTAGGGAGGCAAGGAAAGAGGTGAAGTCCTGAATGTGTGTTTCTGAGACTGATAGCTTGATTGTGAAAATCGCTGAGGACAAAGTAGTCTGTCATGGCATTGAGGTTAGCAGGGCTTTAGTGATTTATTAATTTATTTTTTTATTTTATTTAACCTGCAATACTTTGACATATGAAATGATTTTGTAGTCTGCTTTAGTTCCGGCTTCTGTGGTTATGGAAGTGAGTTCTGTGAGCCTGTCTTACTGAGGCATTTCTCCTGGATTTGGTACCTGGTAAGAAAGTAGATGCTACACTGTGTGCCATTTTGTACTTTTCTAGTTGTTTGTGAGTAGTAGTTTGGTAGTTTTGGTTTGTGTGAGCTAGTTCAGAACTGGTTGCTTTACTTGGGAGCATTACTTGTTAGCTAATGAAAGCTAATTGGGCAATTCATCACTGAAGAACTGAATCACTGAATTGAGAAAATTTCTTAATAGTGGAGTTTGATAAGGAATCTTGAATTTCAATTTCTATAGTTTTATGTTTCTGGTTTTAGACGTACATTTTATTTACATTGTGTTTCTTAGACCAACAAAACAATTTTTGTAGTAGTATACACAAAATGTACAGCTAAACACTTTACTAAGCATACCTCTATATTTCATGTCTCATACTGCCATCTAAGGGCAATGTAAGCTGAGAAGGCGGCTAAAGGGTTCTTTAATATTTTCTGCTTCTCTTCCCTTGAGGAATTCAGCAATCTATGGGTGAGAGGGTGGGCAAGGAATCACAGCTGTCCCTTGATATTGTTTCAGCTAAGGGGATAGAGGAATTTTCTAGGAATCTTGAGTAAATGAGAAATTAAAATGTAAATCCTAGTCACAGTCTTTTAAGAAAATGCCATTGCAATGAGTTTGTGTAAAAGCCAGCAAAGAAACTGAGATTACCAGATTTGAGGCTTCTCTGAAAATAATATGTTATCAAGCATAGTACTCATAGAATCATAGAAGGGTTTGGGTTGGAAAGGACCTTAAGGATCACCTACCTCTAAGACCCCTGCCATGGGCAGGGACACCTCCCACTAGATCAGGTTGCCCAAAGCCCCATCCAACCTGGCCTTGAATACCTCCAGGAATGAGGCTTCTCTCGGCAACCTGTTCCAGTGCCTCACCACCCCCATAGTAAAGAAATTATTTGTAATATCTAATCTAATTCTACTATTTTTTTAGTTTTAAGGTGTTATGCCTTGTCCTTAGTCCTGAAGAGTTTCAGTTGAAAGTCTTACTAGTAAGGGAGTATGCAGTTCAGATTCTTAAAGGTATCAAAATCCTTGACTCATACAAATTTAAGGATTAATCCTTTATAATGAGAATTTTCTCACTAGGGTTTTCCATAAAAGGATACAAAATCACATTATTTTCTTATTTTTCTAATTTAACTTTCACCCTTTTTGTATTCCTGGATGTTTTAATTTTCCTGGACTTTTGGAAAATGAAAAAATAATGTTAAATAATGTGAGCATCATATCAATATTTTTGGATTTAAGCATTCCAAATTGTATTATGAAAACTTTTGTTTCCAGGAAAAAAATGCTTTGTTTTGTTGTGTTTTAATCTGCAAATTGTACTTGGATAGGCATAATTCTACAGCTTCTTTCTCACACAGGTGTTTTGAACTACGTGATAAAGAATTACTGTCACAAGCAAAACATTTCAGTATATGTCAATATAGTGTTATGTTGACATTGACAAAAGTAGGTTTTGTAATGAGGACCCCTTTGAGCAAAACTTTACAATACATGAGTTGTTTTTCAGGCTAGTTTCCAGCAAACCTTGTGTAACAGAGAAAGTAATTAATCTTACATGTTACTTTGACAGGCTCATGCAAGCAAAGACCTGGAAGAACAGTTGCGATCTGTGTCCAGTGTGGATGAACTCATGACAGTACTTTACCCCGAATACTGGAAAATGTTCAAATGTCAGTTGAGGAAAGGAGGCTGGCAACACAACAGGGAATACTCTAGCTTTGACACGAGATCAGATGATTCACTGAAATTTGCTGCAGCACACTATAACGCAGAGATCCTGAAAAGTAAGTACAAGTTATAAAATAGGTTATAACATCATAAAATCTGAAGACTTGTCAGTTACATGAAAAATATGTTAAAAGCTCAGCATCATTAGTAAACCACTCTCAGCAGTTTGGTTTGATGTAATGGTTATAAAAAAATCCTTCATCGTCAACTTTCCGTAGTGAAATGAATTGCTCCACAGAAGTACTTTTGTTATGTATATCCATTCTCAGAAAGCTATAGACTGCTTTCTCAGCTCAGTAAATGTAGGAAATTGTTTCTCTTAAGGTATAAGGAATACTGATTTGTAGAGGCTATTAAAAATTTGTAAAAAGCAAAGAAGGCACTAATAGTTCAATTCAGTAACTGATTCTGCTCATTTTCTACAATTAAGTCATGGCTGATAATGTTTTCTTTTCTTATGTGTTATTGCTGTAGGAGGCCAAACTATCCACTTGTAACTTTTTCCTTTTACAAGAGGGCAGTTGACTTATATTCAAACAAGAAAAAAACAGCTTTCAAACAAATATGTCAGTACCCCCTTAATATTTTACGTGACCTGAAGCTTACAATTTAGCAAGTGCTTACAGGCAGAGGAACACAGGATTTATAGCAGTAATTTCTGACATGATATTGGAAACCACGTACCTTAATGGAGCCCATTTTCTCTGAGTTGCCTACCAAAAACTGGCTCCATCAGAGAATAAAGGGCCTGTACAACTGCAAGTCTCATGGCTGTTTAGTGTAACTCTGCATTTGGCAAAGGCTGTATAACACTATGTGAAATATTGGCTGAAATTTGTGTGGATGATTTAAATGTATATACCACCATTCAGGTTAAATCACGTGGTGTGCATGATAGCTAAATAATAGCCTTTTGCTTTAAATTACACTCTTGTAGTTAACAAAGTGAATGTATTCAAATTAATTTCATGTTAAATGTGGAGACAGCAAATTTATTGTTTTTAATGTATAGTATGATCCAAATGAAGTACAGTGTTGGGACCATTAAAAGTTAATTTTCAGAAATGTGCAGTACTTCTCTAGACATCGCTTACAGTGGGACTTAACCCAAGCAAAGAAGGAACCCATGCAGCTTCAGCATCTACAGCTCCATTGTAAATATGCCTCTGCTCCATGGCACATGCCTTTGAAGAGAAAATTAGCTAGAAGTTAACACTGAACAATGTGTATTTCATTGAATAAAGGGTGGGTGGGACTCTTGCAATGCATATTCTGTTTCTAACCATAAATAAAAAAAAAATGCTACTTATTTACTGCAGAAGAGTACTGTTTTTAAGCAGCTGCTTTATAACATATGAAATTCCCTGTATTTTGGCAGGTATTGATACTGAATGGAGAAAAACTCAGTGCATGCCACGTGAAGTGTGCATAGATGTGGGAAAAGAGTTTGGAGCAACTACAAACACCTTCTTTAAGCCCCCATGTGTATCCATCTACAGATGTGGAGGTTGCTGCAATAGTGAAGGACTCCAGTGCATGAATATCAGCACAAATTACATCAGCAAGACAGTAAGTTCTCACTCTTATTACAATCCAAGTGCTCCTTGCAAATTGGTCATGCATACTTAAAATCTATTTATTGCCACTATGGGGAAAGAAAAAAATAAATTTTAGAATACATAGGAAAAACAGCTGAAGATACTACTGCCATGAAGAAAATACTTAACACACTCTTTCCCCAAATATATTTGGTTTAAAAAAAAAAAAAAAAAAGATTATGATGTCCAGTTTTGTTATGACATTTTCTATTAAACTTAATTTTATTCTGTTTGCATGCTGTATTTAGCCTGTAATTTTATTAGTGAAGACTGTATTAGGACACGTGCAGACAGGATTCACATTGCAAAGAGAGCCTTTTAGGAGCTGAACCTTGGCATATTAAGAGATACTAGTGTAAAGCAGCTTTTTGTTGTGTTTTCATGCAACTTCCTCAGGTATATGTCCAGTTTTTATTCTTCAGGACTAGGTCAAGGCTAGTGAACAGGTAAGAGTGTGCAGGGATTGTGCGTTGAGCCTGTGAGCTTCCGTTAAAGGAAAAATATACATGCATTATTCTATTTTAGGTAACTATAACAATTATTACATCTTCTTAAAACAGTGTTTTCTACAAAATTTGTGTAAAAATGGTCACGCTTCAAAATGTTTGCTAGGGTATTTTGCTCTTGTTACAATATTTGGTGTTTTTTGTTGGTTGTGGGCTTTTTTTTAACTCTTCTTTCTAATGCTTTGAAGAAAACTAATTTTAGAGTAAATCTAGCTTCCTTTTTCAACTAGATTCTTCTAGCTGAAGACATCTGTATGTATATATAAGAATGGTATGTAACTGCGTAGACAATGATTAAATGGTAACCCATGGAAATATCATTCCCTTGTCATGATAATTCTTATTGCTCTGAGCCTTCTTGAGAGAAGATTAGGAAAAGTGAAGAAAACAAAAACAAATTTTTTTTTTAAATACATCTTCTGTCTTCATTTCTCACCAAACCTGTCTATGTGAAATGGTGTATTCTACCAAAAATTTTTAATCCTAATTGTGAACTAGTGCTAGACAGTCACACAGCACAGGGATAATGCAACTCAAATAGCTTAAACAAGGAAAACTACAACACTGATACCATTCAGCTCCATAGATATTCCACAGAATCACAGAATCGTCTAGGTTGGAAGAGACCTCCAAGATCATCTAGTCCAGCCTCTGCCCTAACACTAACAAGTCCTCCACTAAACCATATCACTAAGGGCTACATCTAAACGTCTTTTAAAGACCTCCAGGGATGGCGACTCAACCACCTCCCTGGGCAGCCCATTCCAATGCCTAACAACCCTTTCAGTAAAGAAGTTCTTCCTAATATCCAACCTAAACCTCCCCTGGCGCAACTTTAGCCCATTCCCCCTCGTCCTGTCACCAGGCACGTGGGAGAATAAACCAACCCCCACCTCTCTACAGCCTCCTTTAAGGTACCTATAGAGAGCGATGAGGTCTCCCCTGAGCCTCCTCTTCTCCAGGCTAAACAACCCCAGCTCCCTCAACCGCTCCTCGTAAGACTTGTTCTCCAGACCCCTCACCAGCTTCGTTGCCCTTCTCTGGACTCTCTCGAGCACCTCCATGCCCTTCTTGTAGCGAGGGGCCCAAAACTGAACACAGTACTCAAGGTGCGGCCTTACCAGAGCCGAGTACAGGGGGACAATCACCTCCTTAGACCTGCTGGCCACACTGCTTCTTATGCAAGCCAGGATGCTGTTGGCCTTCTTGGCCACTTGAGCACACTGCTGGCTCATATTCAGCCGACTATCAACCAGTACTCCCAGGTCCTTCTCTGCCAGGCAGCTTTCCAGCCACTCATCTCCCAGCCTGTAGCGCTGCTTGGGGTTGTTATGCCGCAGATGCAGAACCCGGCACTTGGCCTTGTTGAACTTCATGCAGTTGACCTCAGCCCATCGGTCCAGCCTATCCAGATCCTCCTGCAGAGCCTTCCTACCCTCGAGCAGATCGACACACGCACCTAATTTGGTGTCATCTGCAAACTTACTGAGGGTGCACTCAATCCCCTCATCCAGGTCATCGATAAAGATATTAACGAGGACCGGCCCCAGCACTGAGCCCTGGGGGACTCCACTAGTGACCGGCCTCCAACTGGATTTGGCTCCATTCACCACAACTCTTTGGGCCCAGCCATCCAGCCAGTTTTTAACCCAACAAAGCGTACGCCAGTCCAAGCCACGAGCAGCCAGTTTCTCGAGGAGAATGTTGTGGGAAACGGTGTCAAAAGCCTTACTGAAGTCAAGGTAGACCACATCCACAGCCTTCCCCTCATCCACCAAGCGCGTCACTTGGTCATAGAAGGAGATCAGGTTCGTCAAGCAGGACCTACCTTTCATAAACCCATGCTGACTGGGCCTGATCGCCTGGTTGCCCTGCAAGTGCCGTGTGATGACACTCAAGATAATCTGCTCCATGAGCTTCCCTGGCACTGAGGTCAAACTAACAGGCCTATAGTTCCCCGGGTCTACCCTCCGGCCCTTCTTGTAGATGGGCATCACGTTTGCTAGCCGCCAGTCGACTGGAACCTCCCCTGATAGCCAGGACTGCCGATAAATAACGGAAAGCGGCTTGGCCAGCTCCTCCGCCAGTTCGCTCAGTACCCTCGGGTGCATCCCATCCGGCCCCATCGACTTGTGTACATCCAAGTGTCGTAGCAGGTCGCCAACCATTTCCTCATGGATAGCGAGGGCCACATCCTGCTCCCCATCCCCTTCCACCAGCTCAGGGTACCAGGTATCCAGAGAACAACCGGTCTTGCCGCTAAAGACTGAGGCAAAGAAAGCATTGAGCACCTCAGCCTTTTCCTCATCTTTTGTAACTAAGTTTCCCCCCGCATCCAGTAAAGGATGGAGATTCTCCTTAGTCCTCCTTTTTGCGTTGATGTATTTGTAAAAACGTTTTTTGTTATCTTTAACGGCAGTAGCCAGATTGAGTTCCAGATGAGCTTTGGCCTTTCTATAATTTTGTCCCTGCACAATATCCTTATAGTCCTCCTGAGTAGCCTGCCCTCTTTTCCAAAGCTTATAAACCCTCCTTTTTCTCCTAAGCTCAAGCCACAACTCTCTGCTCAGCCAGGCCGGTCTAGTTCCGCGTCAGCTCGTCTTTGGGCATGTGGGGACAGACCGCTCCTGAGCCGTTAAGATTTCCTTCTTGAGGAGTGCCCAGCCTTCCTGGACTCCTTTGCCCTTCAGAACCTCCTCCCAAGGGACTCTGCCAACCAGTGTCCTGAACAGCTCAAAGTCAGCCCTCCGGAAGTCCAAGACAGCGGTTTTACTGGTCCCCTTCCTGACTTCGCCAAGAATAGAGAACTGAACCATTTCGTGGTCACTCTGCCCAAGACAGCTCCCGACCACCACATCTCCCACCAGTCTGTCACTGTTCGTGAACAGAAGGTCTAGCGGGGCACCTCCCCTGGTAGGCTCTCTAACCAGCTGCATCAGGAAGCTATCTTCCACGCTCTCCAGAAACCTCCTAGACTGCTTTCTCCTGGGCTGTGTTGTGCTTCCAGGATATGTCTGGGAAGTTGAAGTCCCCCACAAGAACAAGCGCTGACGATTTCGCGGCTTCTGCCAGCTGCCTGTAGAACTCCTCATCAGTCTCCTCATCCTGGTTTGGCGGCCTATAACAGACCCCCACCAGGATGCTTGCCTTGTTGGCCTTCCCTCTGATCCTAACCCATAGGGACTCAACCTTATCATTCCCAGCCTCAAGTTCCTCAACATCTAAACACTCTCTAATATAGAGAGCCACACCACCACCCCTTCTGTGCTGCCTGTCCCTTCTGAAGAGCCTATAGCCAGACACTGCAGCACTCCAGTCATGAGAGTGGTCCCACCACGTTTCCGTGATGGCAACCAAGTCATAGCCTTCCCGCTGCACGATGGCTTCCAGCTCCTCCTGTTTGTTGCCCATGCTGCGTGCATTAGTGTAGATGCACTTCAGATGGGCCATTGCCATCTTCCCCGGCTCTGCCATTGTTCCCCCCGGCACAGCTCCAACAGGCCTTCTTTCAGCCCCGTCCCCCTTCTTTCCTAGTTTAAAGCCCTCTCAACAAGCCCTGCTAGCTCCTGGGCTAGGATCTGTTTTCCCCTTAGAGATAGGGACCCGTCTGCGGCCATCAGGCCGGGTGCCGAGTAAAGCGCCCCATGGTCAAAAAAACCAAAATTTCTGTGTTGGCACCAGCCTCTGAGCCACGTGTTAATCAGGTGGGCTTTCCGTGTCCTCTCGGTACCCCTCCCTGCTACTGCAGGGATAGATGAAAACACCACCTGTATTCCCGCTCCAGCCACTAACCGTCCCAGTCCCCTAAAGTCCCGTTTGATAGCCTTCAGGCTTCTCTCATCAATATCATCACTGCCAGCCTGGACTATCAAAAGAGGGTGGTAGTGGACTATCAAAAGAGGGTAGTAGTCATTCCCCTAACAACTGTCCTAATTCCAGTAGCTTGAAGGATGCAAATCCATTTTTCATGTTACAAACCAAGAAATATGGCCAGATTATTATTATTATTATTATCTGGCATATATGAAGTTTAGCTTACCTGAAGAAAGGATGATCTAGTTGGAGACAGTTGTTGCATTTTGCACAGATTTCCTGGTCTTGGAATACATTGTAAGCTTTGGGTAAATAATCCCGTTCGATTCATTTTTCTTTTCATACCTGTTGAGTGAAGTCCTTAGTCATTTTTTTGCCTAGCATAAAATGTTTAGACTGGTACTGAGTTTCTTTCTAAGTTCGTGATGTCATTGGTAATGATGTGATACAGGCGGAGTTAAAGATTTGAGAGACTCTGAAAAGGAAAATGTTACAAGGCTTGTCAGAAAGAAGAGACAACAGCATTGTGTTTTCTTACCAATTTTGTAAAAGCAAGCAATATAATCTCAGAGTTTTCTGTCTTGCTTCTGCTTTCCAGTTTTATCTGGTCCTTGACAGAATGCAGTTTAAAAAAAAAAAAAACTTATAAAAGGAAGAGAGCAATAGCTATATCTCTTCATCTGTCATCATCTCAAATCTTTTTAAAGTTACGTGACCACAGCTTACCCTATATCAGATGAGCATTAGGAAGAAAAAAGTATTGGATTCAAGACCGTTCTGTGGAATTCAGGTACCCTGCACACCTATCTTTACTACTGTTTTCCTTTTCTTTCCTGAATGAAATGAAAACAAATGGTTAGTAAGCAGGCCTCTCCTGTTTCTTTTCATAAGTCACCATTTTTTGTAGCCTTATTTTTTGATATATAAACTCCATAAGACAAGCCTTACACTGTTCACCTTGCAGAAAAAGTGTTTAATGGGAAATGAACTTTTCAGCTGGAGATCTTACTGTGACGGCAAACCGTAGCATTGGTTAAAGACATTAAAATCTAAAGAAAATGGACATCGGCTTTAATCGTAATTAATTAAAAAGAAGAGAGCTAAGCATAGAAATTACTTTTATGGGGCGCAAATCATTGATTGGCAGGAGAATAGACTAGGTCAGATATTCCCAGATTGGCTTGTGGAACACTGTGGAGGTCCAGAGAGAGTTCAACAGTTCTCCGGTGCTGGCTGTGCTTCTCCTTTCTAGCTACTTAACTTAATTAAGAGAAAAATAGAAAAATATTCAGCTTTGCTTTTAATACCAATTGCTTCAACAAAAACTGTTTTTGTAATTGCTAAGGGGTGTTTATACAATCACGATTGGGATATGAGACAGTTTCTTAAGATGTGGTACAAGGTCTACGAAAACATTTGAAGATCCCGTTAGGGTAATTCATAATACGCAGTAGGTCATTTTCTTCTCCTTTATCCATGACATTGCAATAGCCCAGGTTTGTAAGTGGTGGCTTATCTAATAAAGGTCTGTGAGGAAGGTGGTTGGATGGGTTTTGATTGTATTTTTTTTTTAGATGGTGTTTTTTTGTTTGGTCAGTTTGGGTGGTGGCATTTTTTTTTCCTAAATTGTTATTGGTCGTATATCCATTCTCTGTTTCTATGACACTAGTAATTCAACAGCAGTTACAAAGATTGGAACTACCTGATGCAACAATAGCCTGTCCCTGAGCTGTATTTTTTGTATGCCCCACCTAGAAGTACTTGTTTATAGGGTGAAGGGAAGCAGTGAGGAGATGTCAAAAATGAGCCATCTCATTCCATTCTTCCTCTTGGCTGGCAGGGTGGACAGTTTTTTGGCTTCTTTCACATTATTTGATGTAAAGATCCTAAATCTTTTTTCATAGTTAGAGTAATAATCCCTCAAGGGAAAACATCTTTCCAAACAGTTTGAGATGAGATTTAGAGGAGCTTTTCTCACAGGAAACAAGTTAGCAGCTTGACATTGTTTGCCATATTTGAGATGTACATGACATTCCTTTATACAATTTGGAGATGCACGTGTCACAAGAATTTTCAGTCATTTTGAACTTTACCATTTATGTCTTTTCCCATGCATTTTTCTATATTAGACTGGTGATTGTAACGATAGAGTATCCACTATTAATAGTGGGAGATAAATCAATATAAATTCCAAATGTTTTTTTGTTAAAATTTATTGGAAGAAAATTGATTCAAATATAAGAAGATAGAATAAGGAACCCTAGCTACTAAACATTTATGAAATGTATTGTTTTAAATAAGTTACCTGTTATTTTATCTGACATAAGCCTTGAAATACTGTGTGTTGGTGGTGTTTTTTTCAAAAAAGATAGTAAAATAAATAATGATATTATATGATTTCTCACATAACCTATTTTCATTCTTTCCAGCGTAGAGATGTTTAGAGTTTTGACATCAAACAGCCTTCTATCCTTGGCTTGAAAATCTCTCTTGACACATTGTGCTCTGTTATGTCGGTTATATTTGGCTAGCCTTACTAACAGTTTAGGAAGTACAAAGATCACAATTGATAGAAACTGAAAGTCAATCAATCTAAGGGAAACTTGCCAAAATAAACCACAGTCCATCAGGAAAATATAATGTGGTTAATGTAAATCTGGAAAAAAATCATACATAAATCCTATATTGTAAAAATATCTAGAATGATAAGTAAGCTTCCTTCATTGATATGAAAAAATTTTTTGATTATTTTATATTTCAGAAGTCACTGGTGATAATTTCATGTGTGCTGATACAATGACACATATTATGATACTTCTGAATAAATTAATTTAGCCACCAAAGCAAAGAAATACTTTGTACAGAAATCAACAGTTGTTTTTTTTCTGGAAAGTATGGCATGAACTCCTGCTAATCTGAAGAAAGGAAGTATCAATGCAGTGAATAAAAACTACATGCTTTCCTAATGATTAGTGAGGATGAATATATGGAAATATTTGTTTGACTGGAAAGCTGATGGCTTTTTTGATCAAGCATTGGGAGATTCATGTCTGCTGTTGGATTATTTTTTTTTTAATTATTATTATTATTTTATTTTTTAATGTTAAAATCGTTCTGAGCTCCAAGTTGCCCCACCCTTGTTTCTGTTCTCCACTCCAGCTCTGTAAATGGCTACAGGAAGAACTGTGACAGTGTGGAAGCTGGAAAGAGTCTTCTACGTGGTGGTCTGCAGTACCACACAGTTCTGGCCTGGAAGCTCTTGCAAGAGGAGTAAAGAAATAATGAGGTTGAAAAGAAAAGGGGACTGATGCATTTGGCATCACAGTAATTGCAGAGTGCCAAAGGCCATTTGGGTTGGATGGAACAAGTCAGGGCCACCTTTGCTTCTCACTCGAGAAGTACAGCACAGAACATATGCGCTGAACTTCAAGGATTTTAAAAAATTACAAGTAAAAAAATGAAAATTCAGGAAAAAATGGTTTAATAATTGCATGTGTGATTCTAGAAGGGATCTAATTATCCTCTTACCTTTGTATTAGTCTGAAAAGTTCTTTAATTACATACCTGTCTGTACTAGGAGGCAGAAAATACAAGCATAAGCAGCTGACATTCAGGTCTGTAGGACAAGTCTTTTAGTTTTGGCTGGTGCAGTGGAATGAAGGATAACTATTTAACCTAAAATATACCTGATTACAGGTTGTGTCTGAGGTAGAGAAATTTGCCATTGAAATTACAGGTCTTCTCCTGTGGGAGGAGAAAAAATCAAAACAGCCTTTTCAAACCTTTTAAAGTGTATGTAGTGCATGTATTTTAGTGTTGTGCTTTGTGAATAAAATGCAGCTTAATATTACACATATTCTATAATTAAGACATTATGAATTCAAGATGACCAGATATCTCTTGTTGATATTGAAAAGTTACAAGAAATATATTAAGAAATGTATTAGATAGTGAACTAACTACTTGACTTTTTTGCTTCAAATCAGTCCTATGGAGAATAAAAAGTAATTAAATGCCCAGAGATTTGTAAAAACATTTACGGACTATAGCTATAGACTCTGAGTCTGTAGTCCAAATGTACAAAGAAAAATTACCTTTCCTTGTTTTTGAAGATGAGTATTTCACGTTTGGCTAGATTGAAAGATTTATGATGGGGAAGATAGTATATTCAAAGTATTATCTGTAGATAGATTTGTGTATACTCATTTATGAGAAAGGTTATCATTTTCTCTTTCTGTTCCTGTTTTTCGTTTAGTGTTGTGCTCAGATGAATTTAGTCAAAAAATCAGTCTTGTAAGATGATCTTTAGATTCTGTTTTTATTAATGCAAAATGATAGCTGTAGAAGTCTGTAAAAATATAGTACATAAAAATCTTTTCTATAAATATAAATATCCAGTGATAAATTTGTAAATGTCTTGCAGGGATAACAAAATCAGTCACAACTGGTGAATTTAGCTGACCTCATAGAAGATGTACCAGGTTTTGGTCTAAATGTAATGACTATTCCTTGTTTGTTTGTGGTTTTTTGTTTGTTTGTTTTAATTAACATGAGAAAGCCAGCATTAATAAAAGTACAGAACCTGTTTATTTGTTCCTACACAGAAAAAAATAATCTAAATTGCAAAAACAGGTGCATATGGTTACTGAGGGAAACTATTGTACAGAAATTTGCCTACAAATATTTATAGAATCAAGTTCTGTAAAGTGTGCATTATCGTGTGTCAGGGTGAGAGAGATGGACCTGTTTAGCTTGGAAAAGAGAAGACCGAGGGGAGACCCCATCAATGTGTATAAATATCTGAGGGGAGGGTGTCAAAGGATGGAGACAGTCTCTTTTGAGTTGTGCCCAGTGAGAGAACGAGAGGCAATGGGCACAAACTGAAGCACAGGAAGTTCTGGCTGAATATGAGAGGACACTTCTTTACTGTGAGGCTGACAGAGCATTGGGACAGGATGCCCGGAAAGGTTGTGGAGTCTCCTTCTTTGGAGATATTCAAAACCCACCTGGATGCCATGCTGTTCAATGTGCTCTAGGTGATCCTGCTCAGCAGGGGGTTGGACTAAATGACCTTCAGAGGTCCCTTCCAACCATGGCCATTCTGTGATTCTGTAGAAAGCAAAGCATTTTTTTTCAATATAAAACGACAGTCTCGTAGCTGACTTTCACAGTAGCCTATCTGATAATTAACACTTCTATTATTAAACAAAGTCATAATGCTTTGAAAAATAAATGTAAAAATAACCATTAGTATCTGAAGAGACTTTGATAAAAAGATGGTACCTGAAGAAGAATCAGCTTTAAGATCTAGAGTATATTTAGCAGATACATAAGATTTGATGATAACTTAACATGTGATGTTGATCAATAATTAAATCACATTTTCTTATACTGTAGACATGGAAAAAGTTGTGATGGAAAGGAAATATAAATCTCTCATTCTATATATAGGATATATTTTTTCTATTCTGTATGTATGTTCTGTACAAGGAGAAAGGATATCAAGTCATCTTGATAATGGTCAGTAGAACCTACAGAAAATACATATTCTTTAAAAGAAGTCCTGCAACCAAAGCTTTTTGAAAATCCACATAGTATCAATTACTGCGATGATTTTGGCACAAAATTCTTGCTTTAATATCACTATAGTTTTTACTCAGAAGTGGATGATTTTGTTGCAATTTACTGTACAAGGCTCTTCAATCTTTTTGTGACAAAAAAAAGAAAAAGGAAAAAAACATCATTTATAGTCGCACACTATCATGTTCAATGGTAAACAATTATAGTTTAAGCAGCCTAGTGTTAGGAGTACCCAGTTTACCCCATTGGGTAATTACTCTATTGTCATTCTCAGCCTAACTTTCCTGTTCTTTAATAATAGGTGATGTCTGTGCCAGACACCTGACTCAGCTTGATGTGTTGTTTTTACTTTCTTGTTTTTTTGCTTTAAAACTTCAGCCAAAGTTGTGGTTCTGCTGCTTCTTAGACCAGAATGAGAGAGAATCATAGAATCATTCAGGTTGGAAAAGACCTCAAAGATCATCTAGTCCAACCTTTAACCTAGTGCTAAAGTCCACTGTTAAACCATGCTACTATGTTGTACATCTACACATTTCTTGAAGACCTTGAGGTACGGTAACTGAACTGCTTCCCTGGGCAGCCTATTCCAATGCCGCACAACTCTTTCAGTAAAGAAATTTCCCTAATATCCGACCCAAACCTCCCCTGATGCAACTTGAGGCCATTTTCCCTCATCTTATCACTTGGTGCTTGGAAGAAGAGCCTGATCCCCCACCTCACTACAACCTCCTTTAAGGTAGTTTCAAAGTACTCATAGGACCTGTTTTCTAGATCCTTCACCAGCTTCATTGCCCTTCTTTGGACACACTCCAGCACCTCGATGTCCTTCTTGTAGTGAGGGGTCAGCATAAAATGATACTTAAAGAAAATTAAAGGGGCCAACAAAAACAATATTAGATTTTTTTCTTCTCTGAAAAAGTTGTAATGTTTCCTGGTTTTAGGCAAAGTATATGACGCTTGTTCATTTGTATTAGGAATATGTGTTTTGTTATCTTCAGGACAATCTGCATGCTCTTAGGCCTGAAAAAATACTTTTTTTTTTTTTTTTAAGACCTAGGAGATGCATGAAACTGGAGAGTTGGAATTATTTGTGACTAGAGCACTTTATAACTTAGAGTTGAACAACTATGCAGTTTCAGATATAGACACCTAAATCGTATTTTTTTTAGGGAGAACCTGTCATTAATACATCTATCTTTATCATGGTGGGAGGGAAGGAACCTGGCTGATTCAGAAGGAGGTGGGACAAGATTTGCGTGTGCTAGGAATTACGTGAAGGAGCCCAAAAACAGGGAAGGGAATTGAGCTTTGCAGGCTGGCTGGCTGAAAGAAAAGCTATGTTTGGGCTGAAGTGACGGGAGACTGGCATGGAGAATCATACTGGGTTTAGACCTAAGGAAACAAGGGCTGAACATAGTGCTTTGTAGAGGAATACTGGGAGGGGTGAGAAAGACTGGAAGACCTGCAGGCTAGTTGTCTGTTACAAAACAGCCTTAGACTGGCTGAATGGAATGTGTTCAGTTCCTGTGAAATGCATTAACCCCATATGTTTTATAGCTGTTCTTCAGTTGTGTAGAGATTCCATTAGTATTTGTGATATATTGATATATACAGTATGTTATTGATATATGTTGACAGTATTAGCTAATGTGGAAGAGGCTGGAACAGAGCTTTAACTGTAATTATTTTTTTCATGTTATATGTATATAATACTCTTTAGTTATCACATATTGCTGTGGTGGTTGTTTTCCATCGGTTTCCTGACCTTAATGTAGTGTTGGTAGCATGTAAATACAGAACAGCATGGGCAAGTTGAGTCTAATTTTTTCTTTTAAATTTTGAATATTTGCCTCTAACTCTAGTAATACTTATTGCATGTACTTTAATTTGCTGTTTAATGTACTATAATTATTCACATTTTCTCAAAACTTTGAGCCATAAAAGCTCTCCACCTTGGGGAAAAAAAAAAAAAACCCTACCCGAATACCTCCTACTGTCAGATTTCATGTTCTTCAGGAGATTGAAGCTCATTCTTTGCAGCCTTTCATCCTGAGTATCTGTCTTTATGCAATAGCCCCTGAAGAACTGACCTGATGGAAATGTCTTTCCCCTTATTGTCTGTAGCATGAATTAGCCTAATTTTTACTATCATTTGAAGCTGAGAAGGAAGGGCAGATTTGTGAGCATTTAAGAATACGGTGAAACCAATCATTTACTGAATGGGGGAATCAGACAGCAATATTAACCATCTGCTCTCTTGAGAGGAGGTACCCACAGGAACAGTAGCCACCCAGCAATGGTGCCAGAAAAGAAGGCAGTCAAGAACCAGCGTCCTGCTCAGATGCTGTGGTGCATTTCTTATACAACAGTCCTTTCTGGATATTGACATTTGGCTGTTAGGTATTGTTATGTATGCCCTGTAGTGACAACAGATGTTAAACGTATTGCTCTATTGGATGAAGAAGATTAGCAAGAAATAAATTAGAGATACTAACAAAACCAGAAAGCATTACAGAACGTCAGATCTTACCTAACTTGAAGTGATTTATTGAGATAATAATTCAAACTCAGTTTATGTATATTCACTTTCACTTAAATAACTTAATTGGATTTAGAGATGCTGCTATCAGTTGAGAGCAATGCCTTTTTTTTTTCAGAATGGATCCTATTTCAAAATGCCAGAGATTATTTAAGCAGAATTATTCGGAGTTATATATTTTCTGTAGCAGATTACTTTTCAAGAATGTATTTCTTGTGAAATCTCTTCTTGATATATTTTTCATTATCAGAAGAGAAGAATAAATATCTCCTTTTCCAGAATGCATCAGAATATAGTATCCTAATAGCATGTGCAGACATGCTAAAATATGAAGGAAGAACAAATCAATAATTCCAATCCCAGTGCTTTATCATTTTCATTAAGGATTTTTTTGTTTTCAAAATGCTAGTCCACGTATCATCTTCAGCACTTTCTGAAAGTGAGGCCCATAAATATAATACTAAATATAATATGTTATAATCTCTAACATAAATAGGTGGGCTTGGGTTATTGGCTTTATTTGTGAGCAGTAGCTGCAAGCAGGTGATGTAAAATATGCTGTTAACAGAATTTTATTGAACAAATTGAAGGTTATTCTATGAGAATAAGGAAGCTAGTTTACTTTCCATTGCTTAAGTAGGGTCTTTTGTATTTACCACTGAATGGTAACAGTTGTTAGCAATATTCACATCTAAACTGATACCTTTCACAGTTTAAATGGAAGGATAAATGTAGATGAAGAAAATTCATGCCCACCCTCTTTTCAGCTCACAATTGGGAAGTCTGAGGATTTTAAATT
Organism: Anser anser; assembly: GCF_964211835.1. Lineage (NCBI taxonomy): Eukaryota > Metazoa > Chordata > Aves > Anseriformes > Anatidae > Anser > Anser anser. The sequence goes on from NC_139724.1 coordinate 24,263,964, forward strand.
AAATTTCTCTTAGTGTACTCCAGAAGCCCAACAGGTGCTTCGGGATTGTAGCAGCGGTCCTACGCTGCCATCTCCAGTGGTCTGGAGTCTGTTACACTTTGCAGCATGGCAGACTGATGTATTCCTAGAGCAAAGGAAGAATAGACCATGCTCTTTTTTCAAGAAGCTGCAGTTTGGTCCATGCAAACAATCACTCTTATCTTCAGCTACTAAATTTTATTAGTTAGAACTAGTGGGTTTTAGTGGATTTTTACTTCAGCTTTGAAAAAGCAAATTCATGTTGTCATAGGAGAGCAGAAAAAGCAGAAGATTCTCTTTTTATGTGTAATATTGTGATAAAGTGCATATTCTTTGTCCAGCCCTAGTGTTTGATCTGCCCTTCGGTTCATATATGTGTATTAAGAATCTTTTTTACAAGATATTTAATGCATTATAAAGTCCTTTGATTCTATAAATTCGTAGATGGCCAATTTTTTAAAGAAGTCTTAATGGCTGTACTGTCCTTCCAAAAGCACAACTTGTTTAAAAAAACTAAAATAAAATGGAATTCTTGCATACACAGATGACTTTGACTTTTGCCATCTCTTTAGAGATCAGGATTTAAAGAACAGCCAAAAACCTCAGCATGTATTTTCTCAAATGTGTACTGTATGTAGAAGTGAAAGCTATTTTTCACAAATGTGGTCCTTTCTGTCTCTTTACACCCTCCTCTCCGATTTCTTGTTTGTGTGTTATACCAAACCTATGATGATCTTCAAATAGGTGGATATTTTTAAGAGAAATGAATAGGTACCTAAATTTATTTTCATATTAAAAATATTAGTATGAAAAGGATAGCTCTGTGTTATGATTATTGCTCTTTTTGGATGAGACGTTGGTGAGAATGCCTTTTGTGATTAATTTAAAAATATTTATAACAGATGAGGGTAAAGGAGCCAATATTGATTTGTAAGCCAAGAAGGATTATAAGAATAATAAAAAGTTGATATAATTTCTCTTTCCAGAAGTCTATATTGAACTTAGTGAAAAGCCTGGAAGTTTGCCTGGTGATAGTTATGTTTAAGGGAGGCAGGCACTGATTTTGCATTCATTTTATTAGTACCAAACTTTAAACTACGAGTGGACTTGTGCCTTTATAATGACCCCAAAATTTAATAAGGGTTATTTATTTTGCAACGGGAACAGGAATCTAAATGTTAATATTCTTTGTTGACAAGGCTCTCTGTCAAGATAAACTCTTTTCATGGTAGCTCCATAGATGGATAGCTTTTTTCCAACAGTACATGGAAGATGCAGGAAACTATCTTCTGTTTGGTTTTTCCTTCTAAAGAAGCAAAGATATATAATTTTGCATTTTTAGATTCTATTGGAAAAAAAAAAACTAATATAAGGGATGTAGTACTTCTTGCAGGAAAGCTAATAGCATTATAATCCTCTGTAACAGAATAAAATGCAAATATAGTACTTCTGCCAAATCAGTTCTTTTATGACACAACATTAAACTTTTTTAAAGATACAGTCACTCAATACTTCCAAAATTCATTTTGTAAAATCGATATTTGTCAGAGTTGAAAGCCCTTTACAAAGTTTAGGTTTAAATTGCCTAATTTAGGTATGGCAATGATATGAACTTTATCGTGGGCTGTACAAGCACCTCTTTACCTTGTGGGTCCTTGGTGAATACACCCCATACAGCTGTACCTGCATGCTTATTAGCACCCAGGCTCACTTGTGTACTCCTACGTAAGATTTTCTGTTCAAGACATCCTGAAGATGTACTTTGCATTTTGAGTAATTTAAAATGATCAGTGTTTTCATTACATTTGCAAGCTGCCTATATGCCATACTATAAAGTTACTGACAGTAAAAAAAAAAAAAAAGCATAAAATATATTATAAAAAAGCATTGCAGATTCGAGCTAAAAATTAATGTGTTGCTACACAATCTTATCAACTGAAACTGGAAAAATAACTAATTTCCATATTTTTGAAGGCCCCAGACTATTCAGAAATATTCTTAAATGTATTTGGAAATGTGACTGCACACCTAAAAGGCAACAGTGTACTATTGTATTAAAAATACCACCAAAAATAGTTTTTAAGACTTTGACCTAATGTATCTGTCCTAACTTTTTGGTAGACTATTGAGATTTTAGTTTTGTAATGACATTTTCTTAATTTCTTAAAATTAGATGACCCAAATTAAATAGTGAAATGTGTCTTGGTGGTTTTCTGTTATCCCACGTTGAGTTTTTCCAGAAGACATCACTGACGTTATCTTCTTTGACTCACTGAATTACATTTCCCACTAAAATTAGGCTTTTGTTATTTTGCATTTCATTAAAATATATTATTTCTTAATATTCTGGAAATATATTCATAGTTCAAGATGCGTTCTATTAGGGTGACCATATAATTTTCACTGATATAAATACTAGAAAGTCAAAAATATGGTATGTGTATCTCAAAACTCATTTATATGAAAGTGTTTTGATCTAAATCTGATATGTTGCTGTTTTATACAAGCTCTGTAATTTTGCAACTGATGTATTATGTTGTAGTTGATCCCCTTTTTAAATTATTCTTGTTTTCCAAATTTTTGAAGAGTCTTTCAAATACTATATTTTGGATATTACAAAGACTGCCAATTTGAAGTAATTTCCTCTAGAAGAATGAGTTCTTCATAAATTTTCATCTTTTAACATCTTTGATTCTAATGTCATAGTAAGCAAACTGGCATATAACAGGATTTAACACTATAAATGTTAATTGTTATAACGTAGATATTGTTTTTTTTTTTTTTTTACTTAGTAATTATTTAGCAGTATCATTGAATATTGAACTGAATGATAGTAGAGAACAAAAACCCAAGCTTAACTTCCCTATTGGTGTTTGTCTATGTCATTATATTATCTTTAGCTGTACTGTTACTGGTCTATAAAAAAGTTCTTTTCTTTGCTTTCCCTTCTGTAGTTGTTTGAAATTACAGTGCCTCTTTCTCATGGCCCCAAACCTGTAACCGTCAGTTTTGCCAATCACACGTCCTGCCGATGCATGTCTAAGTTGGATGTTTACAGACAAGTTCATTCTATCATAAGACGTTCCTTGCCAGCAACACAAACCCAGTAAGTATGAGACTTGTCTTTCCTTTCACCTTACAAGCAGGCATATGTAATTAAATTTAAAATATTGCTGGAAGCTTCCACAGTTAACATAGGTGAACTTGTATACATTAGTAGTAGCAGAATGCATTTTGCAAAGGAGCTAATGGTGGTTTACATGGAAAGAATGTTAGTAAAGTAATTAACACAGTATCTTTTTACCCAGTGGGTAAACTGGGGATAGGTCGCTATAAAAAATAAATAAAGAAAAGAAAAGAAAAAAGAATACTAATGAGTTGGTTTGTTTGTTTTCCCTCCATGGAAACAGCAAAAATGCAATTGAGGCCCCCAAAAAATCAACTTCTTAAAAATAAATAAAAGCTATCAAAAATAGTGACTTTACAAATAAGGAGTAGATAATATGCTCCCCTCAAAACTGTATTTTCCTGTTAAAATAATAATAATATTTTTTAAAAAGCTGTTAAAAGAAAAATCCTGTTCTTAGGGAATATTTGACAAAAAATCTTTTTGGATGTTTTCACATGCCAGAAATGAAAACAAAATAAAGTGGGAAGGGGAAGCACACTGTTAATGGGCAGTCCACAGAATTGACATATGAATTTGAGTAGTTCATAGTCGTGGTGATTTTGAAAGAAAAAACTCACAAAAGTATTTTAGCACTGAAGTAATTGTCATTAAAACATTTGAAGGACTCACTCCCGTTATTTCACAGGACTGAGTGGTGATTTCATGGTGTATACATACTTAGTAGAACAAACATACCTAAGAGGCTACCAGTTGCTTTATAGAAGACCAATGACTAAAAGCTGAACTGGAATTAATTACATATATTTTTAATAAGATGAGTGAATAGTTTAAAACACCCATAGAAGCAAGCTAGGTCTTCCTCTTTGCATTTGTTCAATCAGTTAAAATCTGGATGTTAAATTTGTGTATCAAAATGTGGATCATAAACTGTGGATTAGAAAAATACTAGGGAATAAATCTATTTATAGTTTGATTGCATAATTAACAGATTATAAAAAGTCAAAATCTGTGAGTCAATAATGAAGTAAAATTATGCTGACTGTTGGCAGCTTCCAGAGTAAGAACGATTATAATTACTATTACAGGAGCTTATTCTATGCATGAAAGAGCTACCTATAGTTAAAGGGAAGTAAGCATAGACTTTGGCCAGCTGACTGTCCTGTAGATCAGAACACACACAGGCCTTGTCTACTGTTAAATATTATCTTTACTTTCATTTCCAGACTCTTGAAGCACTCGGGCTCCTTGGGTTTTGTGGTTATTTTTTTTCCCTATTTTCATTTTAGAAATCATTGTTTTTAAACTTAAAGCCATTTACATGTTGCTGATGAGTGCCTGTATTCTTTTCAGAATCCCACTGTTTTCTGTGTGTTGTTGTTGTTTTTAATTTACATTCTTGTCACAGTGGCAGATCTGCAAGTGTGCATGTATTTCTGTACCTCTCATTTTAACAGAAGTATAATAATAACATGCATATGTATTATTGGAAAGAAAAGCCTAAGAGTGTAAATTCTGCTTTTAGGCTAGTAAACTTGGCATCTAGTAGGAATTGAAGGCTGGTCTGTGCCATGATGCACATGTTAGAAAGAGAAAAATGACTTGTAAGACAGATTATAAATAGTTGCTCTTTTTTTGTATGAAATAGGTTTTCTGCACAACTTCATCATGCGAATTAAGGTCCAGGTCTTTGCCTGTTCTCCCACTTTGTTCTGTTTATTTCCTCTTAATAAGTAGTAGCTACCACTACATACCTGTGGGGCTGAGGCATGTCAGTTCATGCTAACCAATGTTTCTGAATACCTTCTGGATTAATGGCATCTTAATCTGTACCCTTCTCTGTACAGAATTTCATCAAGATGTGCAACTCAGTTAGAAAATTGTCACTTTTTTGGTGATTTTGGCAGGGCAGGAAGTGGAGCAGGAGAGGAGGGCATGGTCTTCAATATATATCATTCAGCTCCAAGTCTCTATGATGACCATTTTTTCCCATGGTAGTGTAAATAGGTACTTACAGAGCAGACAGGCGTATTTTAGATGTGGTTTGTTGTACACATTAAATGTTTCTCCCTCCTGTGCATCATCTGTCTTGACAATGACAGGTAATGCCTTAGCATGCTTTTTTATTTTATTTTATTATTTTATTTTGAGTTGATAATGGTTAGGAAAGAAGGTAGTGATTTTTTTTTCCAAAGTGTTTTTCCTCTGATTTTTAAGCCCTCTTAACTTTCCTAAAAGGTTACAATAAGATTTTAAAATTTCAGCTATGTCCCCCAGTAATTTTCTGTCCTAGCAGCCAAACAATTTCTAAGGAAAGTAGTTGCAGTTTCTTTTGCTAGTTGTTTCCAATCTTGATGTTAAAATACGTATGGTTCTCTTCAAGTTCTTAGTTTTCGTATCAGCATCATCTTATTATGGTTCATGTGTTCTTGGTGTTTTCTCACAGTGTTACCCTTCTGACAATTGCCTTCCATATAAAGTTTTAAACATGCCTGGCTATGGCCAGGCTGCTCCAGGTGCAATTTGGGGGGTGGGTGTTTAACAGAATACAATTACATGCCTATAAATTCTCAAGCTGCAACAGGAGACAGGCAAAAAGGCATGTATGCCAAGTGAGGGAGCAAGAATGAGATCATTAGCAGAATGAAATCAGAAAACACCAGCTTGATAAAACAGGAAGTGTTACAGGGTGATGTTAAACTACAGGCAAAGAGTTGTTTAATGTGGTTGAATGATAATCAAGGAAGAATGTCCTAGCACCTGCATTTTTGAATGTGTGAGTAATGCTGCTGCTCTCAGGAAAATGAGAAAGTGCTTAAAATGGGTAGTGTATGTGCTGTCTTAACAGATGAGAATTTTAGAAATACTCTAGAAACAATGAATTAACAACACAGCCTGGATGGGTGAAGTTAGGCAGGATGCGTTAAAAGTTGTAATGGGCATCTGTGGTGATAAAGAAATTGCAAACAAGGAAGATCAGATAGATAATACATATAAATATTCTGATGTGGTGGACCTACTAGCTGTTTCACATCCCTTAAAGAGATTAGCTACTGTTAGGATTTTTTTGCTTTCTTTGGCACCACTATGTTGGCTACAAAACTCTAGCAGGTACAGAGCACTAAACTGTTAAATTGTGTATTTTATTTCATTTCTAAAGTGACTTCATCACTGCTGAGGTCCAACTCTTTAGAGTCAAGAAAGCTGGCCAAGATTTGAGAGGCTGATGAGAAATAATCAGTTAATGACACACAACTATCATGTAAAGGGGAAGAGAATCTGAGAATCTGGTTACATTTTAGAAAATTGAGTTTAGTCTACACCATTGATTCAGAAACTATTATCAACTGTCATGTCCTGCTAAAAAGCAACGTAGAAAATTATTCCAGTTCCCACCTATGTGGTATTTGACATGCAAATACTTCTTATACTGCTCTATTTTATATATAAGGCTTACATTCAAGGGTTAGAAAGTACAAGTATCAGTTCCTAGAAGTTAAAGCTAAAAATTGAAATGTGAGAAGGTATCTTCAGCAAATGGTTGAAGATTCCCCTACTGGGGGGAACCTTAACTAGTAGCAGACTTGATAGGAGTTAAAAATAAGATTATGAATGAACCTTTGAAAGGCATTTTGTAACGGAGGGAAACAAATGCAATCAGCACCTAAAATCAATTTCGTCTTGATTTGTTATGGTAGCAAACCAACTGTATATTTCATTCCATAGGTGTCACGTGGCAAACAAGACCTGTCCAAAAAATCATATCTGGAATAATCAAATTTGCAGATGTTTGGCACAGCACGATTTTGGTTTCTCTTCTCACCTTGGCGATTCTGGTAGGTAGTTTTGCTTAGCAGATTAAATGTAGTTCCATTGTTTGATTTACCTAAAGAAGGTAAAGAAATTAAGAGTTGAGAACTAAATCATAGAATGGCTTGGGTTGGAAAGGGACCTTAAAGACCATCTAGTTCCAACCCCCCTGCCATAAGCAGGGATGCCACGCACTAGATCAGGTTGCCTAGGGCCCCATCCAGCCTGGCTTTGAACACCTCCAGGGATGGGGCATCCACAACTTCTCTGGCAACCTAAATAGATTAATATTTTTCTTTATTGATACTGTTACATAATGTTGCCTGTCTTTTGATTTATGTTTGTTTTCCAGACACCTTGAAAGGTAAGAATTTACTACCATTTCTCCACTTAAAAATATGGGAATAGGACGAAACAAAATTCTGATACTCGTGTAACTTCTCTGTTGTATTTCCAGACACATCTGATGGATTCCATATTTGTGGACCAAACAAAGAGCTGGATGAAGAAACCTGTCAATGTGTCTGCAAAGGAGGCATGCGGCCCTCAAGCTGTGGACCTCACAAAGAATTAGACAGAGCATCGTGTGAGTGCATGTGCAAAAACAAACTTCTCCCTGCTTCCTGTGGACCCAACAAAGAATTTGATGAAGATAAGTGCCAGTGTGTATGTAAAAAGACCTGTCCCAAACATCAGCCACTAAATCCTGCAAAATGCATCTGTGAATGTATAGAATCTCCCAATAAATGCTTCTTAAAAGGAAAAAGATTCCATCATCAGACATGCAGGTAAAACATCAGTCTTCATCTCTTTCGCTGTGCCTAAGGTATAAAATTTGGGGTTGTGTTATTAGCTGTTTTGCTGAATCATTTTGTAGCCATAAATTGTAAGCCTCTCTTCAGTTTTATCTTCTATAACTTTTATATCTCAGAGGAAACTACTAGGCAGAATAAATATTTTACAGCATGCTTGGTTTCTTATACTCTCTCTTACTAGTACTTCATGTTAATCTCTTTTCTTTTGATGAAAATTAAGTAACATTAAAAAAAAAAGATTAAAGTACCACTTATTTTATTTCCAGGAACAAAATTATTCTTAATTAGATTTCAGAAGTGAGTTCTGGAGATATAATCATTTGTTTTGTTTTCTACAATTCTGCATATCCTTCACTTCACTCAATTGATGCTAAAGATTTATGAGTACATAAAAAGTCTCTTAGCTCTGGGTGATTTCTGTGAAAAGGCATATATATATAACTTTACAGTTATATGTACACATTCATCCTTTAAAATGGAATTTGGCCAGGCAAGAAACTCTGAAATTTATTTATATATCACAGGAGCTTTTCCTTCCATGACTGCTACATCAATAGAGGTAGCAGTCTATATACATAAATATTTAAATGACTTTAGGTTCTAAGAAACAAACAATATTATTTCTGCCTTATATAATTTTGTTGAGGTAAGTTTTTCTGTAAAGTTAATTTGTTAAAACATAGACTATGCTATTTGGAGGAGAAGGATCACTTCTATTTATTAATATATCATAATTATTTCTATTGTATTAATTTCATTTAACATTTCCAGAAATGTTTATTCATTGGAAATGGAAAATAGGGAGATTTAAATATCTCTGGTTATTTGTAGCTTATCAAAAGTAAGCCATATGCATTGTTTTCATAAAACATGTAATTGACAGTTATGTCCACGTTAGTTTATCGTGAAATTAAGACAACATGTCTAATATCAGGAATGAGAGCTGTGCTGAAGAAAGGGGGGAAAAAAAGATTGTTAACAACTGGCGTTATTTGTTTTTCTCTCTTGTGGTTGATATAATAAAGTTTGAATCTCTTTCTTACTTTCAAATACAATATGATATAAGAAACAGCTATAAGTATCCTATTTATAACTTCTACTTCTTTGTGTGGAGAAAGATTTGCTTAAAGTGTAACTCTATAGGTCTACAATCAATAGCTCTGTAAACAGTAGCACTGTCAAGGGAAATAGAAGATTTGATCTCTCCTCCTTCCTAATAAAGAACTTAGAGTATTCGCATTTTAGCTCTGTCCACAATCCACAACCTTTTGTAAAAAAGGAAAATACCTACAACATTGTTTGTCTTTTGCAAGAAAGATCCCTTCCTGTTATGAGACCAAGTAAATGGAGGTGCTGCTCTATAACTTTGTGATTAATAATAATTTCTTATAATAATAATATATACATATATATATATAATAAGATTTCTAATAAGATTAATAATAAGATTTCTAAGACCTAGAAGACCTAGGCAGCTGTCCTAGACAGCTCCCTGTGCAGAGAGAGAGGGGTGTTACAGATTCTGGTTTGGAAGCACCTAAATGTTTAGAGGCAGAGGTGTTTTAGGTACAATACATAATGTTAGAGTATGCTCCAGAGGACAGGGATAAAAACCCATTTACAAAGCACAGGATAGGAGGGAAAAATAAAATAACACTAAAACTTACTGACTGTCAAGGTGCTCGTTACTGTCATTAAAAGTAGCATTTTTACTTCAGTTGCATTTGTGGAGATGTTAGACTCTCCAAAATCTCAAACCTGGATTGGATTTTTTATTTTTCTTTTGGTAGCAAAAAATCACAATTACTGACCAAAAATAAAAAGTTGCCACTGACTCACCGCAACAGTATACATACGGGTGGCACACTCCAGCATGCTCAGATTGTTCTCATCAAAACAGACATCAGCCACATAAGAGCGCCCATATAATAACTGAATAAACAATATTCAGTCTAAATCTTTGAAATACCCGGTTTGTTGTTCAGCAGTTTCCTAAGAAAGTCACGTTTATATAGTTACAATGATCGTGCTACTACTCACCCTGTACCATCACATTAAAATTGATTTTGGCCAGTTATGGTGTGGCCAGATGACTAGGTACCTTATCTGCAAAGGATTTTAGAGGGAGGAGAGGAGGGGGAGTTTTTTGCTCTGTTGAAGTGTCCCAAACAAGGATAAGACTGCAAGTAACTGGTGTGTGACTGCTGCCAGAACTGAGACACTCACTTGGGAGAGATGCTTTATAGCATCTCTCAACTGCAAGTTGAGTTGAAGTTGACAGTTCACTAGCAGGCATGATGCCTAAACAAAGCAGACACCACATATTTAATGATGACATGACTGCTTTTTATTTTGTGCAGTGTGTCATAGGGGAGTTTGACTTTGTCTATCATCTTTTCTTTTTTCTTATTTCATTGTACTATCACTCAGTACATTAAATAGTCTGCCTGTCTCTGCCATGAAAGTTAAAAAGACAAACGAGCTCAGTGTTTCATCCATTGCATCACTAAGGAATATCTTTTTCCCAGTATAAGCCTCTGGCTGATTTGCAGAGAGTATTAGATCCTTTGGCAAACATAACAGTAAAGTTTACTTGCTCCCTTGTTTTCTCTCTCTCTCAAGTGACAATAAGATTTTCGTGCCTTTTACCACTGTTTCCAAACTTGATTGGTCAGTAGGGCTCTGACGGGTTCCTGTGAGCTGTTAGGCTGATCTCAAGTATCTATGACTTAGACTTAGATTAGCACAAAGTAAAGTTACTCTCTTAATTACAGAGACCACACTGGTGAAATAATCTATGATTAATGACACTGAAAACACTGAACAAGACGTGACTAGTTAATAAATGCCATGTTTGCAGCCTTCCTTGTTCCTTATTGCTTTCTTCGTAGCCAAGTTCATTGTTTGAACTAACTGGCTTGAATTAACATAACTGTAATCCAGACCTCATATCATAAACAAATTATTGCAAAGTGGTAATTTGGTATCCAAAACAAGCATGCAACATACTAACTTATCTGCGACAATAATAAGAGTACCCTCAAGCCTGAAGCAAAAAGTGCCTAGGGAAAAGGATACTGAAATTGCCTTAGTGTAGTGTACTGTAATGTCTTTAAACTGAAGTTAGCAATATCACTATTTCACAAACAAGCACACATTATTTAAATATAAGTTTTAAGTATAACTCTGTTGAAATTTGAAACATATACTTTTGTCTTTTGACTCATTGCCAGTGTCTGAAAACAAAACAAAATAAAAAAACAGGCTTGTACTTTGTCTTCATTATACACCAGAAAGTATTTAGCATTGTTATTGCAAGGTTATTTTAGGTCAAGTTCTTGTTTTAAAAGAATAAAAAAATAAAAAAGGAAAAGGAAGAGGAGTTCAGGGACAACCACAGATATTATCTTTGTATAAGTTCTATTTTTCAGTCAAGGAAAAATTTTCCTGCTTTTTAGATACTCGGGCATTATTTTTGTTGAAATTATTTTAAACTAAAAGAGGCTATTTCTGCTCTTTTTCCTGTCAGATTTGTCATAAGTATGAAGGCTCTGACCTTACTTTAGAATCCACATAGATGCAATATGAGGTATAGATAGATATAACACTACTGAACTCAGAGAGTGGTATAGGAGTTTGCAGCCTGAAGAAAGTATGTTCTCTTTTTGAAGATCAGAGTCACAGAATAACAAACATATACAAATCTCTTAGGCCCACTGCATTAAGGTAAGAAGCAGTCCTGGGTAGGAAAATGGTACATTTGACTATCAAAGGACTCTAGGTTGCCACCTCAGACTGGCAGGATACAGTATGCAAGCTCATCACAAACCAATTTAAATGCAGAAAACATTACTGTATTTTCAAAATTGAAAGGGAAAAAAAAAGATGTGATACTCAAGGTTAGAATGCAGTTACAACCAGGCAATACTTTAAAAATATTCTTGGTTATTTCTTGCAATGAAACTATTTCTCTTCAATAACATTAATGATTCTTGCCACTGTCTTTTGGAATTGTCTTGGAAGAATAGGCCAATTAAAAGTGGTCCCCAGAACACAGACAGAAGTCAAAGGATATGTATTAATGGGAATAAAACTTCCCATTGAGCAATGGCAATGTAAATGCACACAGATTTATACTCCAGGTTAATATAAATGATCATGTTTTATTAATGCCCACTTTTTTCATTTCTTTAGTTGTTACAGACCGCCATGTACAGTTCGAACGAAACGCTGTGATGCTGGATTTTATTTTAGTGAAGAAGTATGCCGCTGTGTACCCACATATTGGAAAAGACCACTTATGAATTAGTGAAGAGACCACTACTTGCTATTTTGGTGTACATTTTTCCACTAGAACAAAAGAACGACAGAAACTTTGCAAATATTTGGAATTAAATGTTCACCAGAGACCCTGTGGGGCTTTCAGAGACAGATACATTGTGCTTTTCTGAAGATGTGGAAAGCAAATGTAGAAAATAACTGGGGTTCAAGTTTTGTAAAGAACTCAGTAAGGACTTATTTTCTGCCAATGACCAAACAGCCTAGGTTCTCCTTCTTGTGATTTTTTTAAAGAGATAATGACTATATAATTTATTTCCACTAAAACCATTGTGCAGCATTTCTGTTTATAACAGTAACAATTGTTAAAGTTCACTGTGATCAATATTTTTATATCATGCAAAGTATGTTTAAAATAAAATGGAAATTGTATTATATAATGCTGAGAACGTTTGATCATCTACCTATAGAAAGGAACTACATTTCAGCTATGTTACTGAAGTCCTAAAAATGAGGAGAAATATGTTAAGAGAAAGTACTTCTAAGAGAAGAAGACTGCAGGCATTTTCTTGAATCTGTTGTATATGTCATTTGAAATACAAGGAGTTATACTTAGTGTTTCATAATCCAGTGGTATACTTGTCTTCAGAAGGAAACTAGCAAAGCAAATATAGTTAATAACTAATGAAAACACTGGAGATCCTGTACCTTGCGCAAGGATAAGGACAGCAGTAACTGTTCACATTCCACTATGTACACCCTTTATTTCATTTCTTGTTAGTATTCCTAAAGAATAATATAAAACAATGATCTGTTGAAGGTTATTAGTATGAAAGTAGAAACACCAACTATGCTTTTTATATAACGTTACAGGCTGTATACTACTAAATAATTCAGAATGCTTTGATGCACTTTAAGCCTTTCATATAGTCAGTTATCTTGGTCAAAAATCTGCGTGTGCAAAAATACTTTGAAGGGAAATAGTACATTTCACATTCCACTGGGAACGTGAGAGGACTTCCATGAATCCAGTATGAAATGACATCTACTCTACATAAAAAAATAGTCAGAACTACTCTGAGTTAAAGAGAACGCAAAATCAAACATCTTCAACTCTAAAGATAAATAAATAAATAAAGGTAAGATTTTTTAATTTGCATAGGAAGAGCAATGTGCATAGACAATCTATTCAAAATTGAAATATTTCAGAATTTCCAAGGAAGATGTTAAATTCTGCACCCAATAAGGTTTGCATAAATAGAACAATCAAATCTTAAAAGCAAGATTTTTATAATGGGTAGATCTACAAAAATAGTTTTAGTTGTCATTATTACTTCTCAACCAAGTGCTGCGTAGCAATTCTTAGAATAGAGTAAAACAGTATTATTTCTAATTTGCCCTAGAAAGTTTCCTGGAAGTGGGGCTTGCTTTTCTAGGTTTTTGCACATTTAGCTATCAGAGCTCCTTAAAATGAGTAAAGGCTATTTTTAATTACTATTTCCATTGTGAGTTGAGATAGGTCTAATAAGTGGGCAGGATGGAAAGTAGTTTGAGAGGTCAGAAATTTCATTGTACATCTGCTGTCTTCACAGTTCTTTCTATAAGGCCAACTATTTAATAGCTAAATAGGATGAAGTTTAGTCATACAAGTACTGAGAAATGTCTTTATTAGTATATTGCAACAGCAACTAAATGCAGGTAGAACTCTGGCTGACAATTTAGCATCTAAATACAGCTTTATACTAATACAACCACGCACAACTTCCCATTGGTTAGTTTATTAGCCATGCAACTCATCGGTGTCTAAATTGTTGGCTATGAAAATCTCATATCAAGAGGTTAATAGCCAAAACTTCATCCAGTATTACTAAAGATCCAGACATCTACTTTCATATATGCCAGCTGCTTGAAAGAAGCATAAAATATTTTAAGAAATCAATTAAGGAGCAAACTTTAATGGAGTCTTGAGAAAACAAACTGTAGGTGAAGCTTCTAAAATAAGTTTCCTGGTATCTACCCATGTCCAATACAGGAGAGAGGCAGTGGTGGACAGAAAAACCAAATCTGAAACCAGGACTAGAAGCCAAGCAAGTCAGTATAAAATAATATGTAGCTGTGGTTAAAAAGGAGGAGGGCACAAGCAGGGACAAAGCAAAACTGCATTCCAGAAAGTACATAGATTATAAAAAGTGAATGTTATAGTACTGTATAAATAAAACTACTAAACAGAGCAACGCTCACATTGTCTAAACAATTTGAAATGCATTCATTAAAATAACAGAGCTAATTAAAGTCATTCTGCTTAAACAGATATTTGGATTTCTACCAAAATCTACACTCAAAAACTACGCTCCAAAATCATAAAATCCGGCAGTGTGGGGAAGAGCAGTCAGGCAGTTTAGAAATGACAGCACTGAACAGGCAGGTTAACTGTATTACAACCAGCAGCAATTGATAGAAATGACTTTTTTGAATGTACCTTCTTCAGTCTCTTAACTTTCCAGATATAGAGACATTTAGACATAAAAAATTAAAAAAAAAAATGTAAATCACTAAGTAAAACTAAGTTATACAGAAACTAAAGACCTGAATTCTAAAAGTTACCACAAATGAGGCTTATGCCTGTGCAAGAGACTGGCCAGGCATTCGCAGTTAAGTAGATAATATATGCAAGTAGTTGATTGCATTTTCTGGTAATCACACTTTCCAGTTCTGCTTTACAGCAAAATAGCTTCCTTTTTTTAAAAAAAATACATTATGCATAAGAAGAAAATATATTACAACTATTATTAGTATTAGGCTACAGATTTCCCACCCTATGTGATAAAATGTGATTGTTTATCTCAGTATAGTCACAAAATCAGTCATCTATATTTAAGCAAGTGTTTATCTGTAGAAAAAAATAATTTAGTGGAGGCATAACAGGTGGTCTTCTATGCATCAAGCATACAGAGTATCCAATAGATTTACACCATTTTCAGTTTGAGGTGTTATTTCATTATAATTCCCTTGCAATTTTCATCTTAATTTCTAACTCATTAAAGATATAAAAAAAATTAGAAGATACAGCCTAAAAGATCTAAACATACAGGTGATAGTCCTATATACTATTCTATGCCAGCTCTGGAATAAAAAGTTTATATTGCCATTTTTGTAAAAACTGTGCACCTTCTAGAAAAAAAAATACAGGGAGAAGAAAAAAAGAGAGAAATAGCAGTTAATCATGTTTAATAGTAAACGTTTAGATTTATGCTTGCATTTCATCGGGAATTTACAGCCGTTCCTGCATTCTCTCAATTATGATACTTTAGAGAGACCATAAATTATGCAAAGCAGTCCCTCTCTACCTTTATTAACAAAAGGAGATAAAATTTACAGTATGAGTGTTAGTCTGCTGACATGTTTAATTCGTATTGAACAAGTAAACCAATTCTCTTAAATCAATTTGAAAGACCAGCACAAAATCTTGAATATGTACTGTATCATTTTGAAAGGCTTAGCATTAGGATTACTTTTGATATTCTTATTTACTATCCTCAGATCTCAATGATAAGTATGGATGCCCTTGAATTTTAACATCATTCTCTCTGATTTTCTGCAGTGATAATAAGCTATCACATCTATGCCAATAGCTAGGAATGGACTAATTTACGCAGCCACTAAGCGCATCAACAGATTAGCCTGAGTAACAGAACATATTCTTTGAAATATATACTGCATTATTTGAGGGTACAAAAAAGTTGCACTCAAGTAGAAAAGTTTCAACGTGATGAACTCAGAATTTTCAACTTCTGTAATTTAGTCATTATAATATAGTCATAATTTATAATATCAATTTTACTTTATTGCAAAAAGTGAAAATTATATTTGATGATGTATTTCATAGAATACTTTTGTTCTCTTTCTCTTTTCCTTTCCCATTTCAGATAAAAACTTCTGTGAAAGAATGCAGGACAACCTTCTGACTGAGTGACAAAATGCCAAAATCAAATAAACCAGGTATTTATTTATTTATTTATTTTATGTAATAAATATGAACAAAGAACTAAGTAAATTAGTCCAGTTTAATTCAGGCTAAAGAGTCCAGACTACACTAGAGGCTTACACTTGAAAGGCTCTAGGTAGATCAATACATTTTTATAATCATAATATATCAGGAACCATCTGAACAGTAACAAGCACCAACGTTACAATAGCATACTTTCTAACATTTCAATAACTTAACATTATAAAAATGTACATTTTATCTGTATTCTGCAACTAGGAATCAGGAAACCATTCTTAGGAATAGATTGGATCACAAAAAACAGCACATTCCAGAAAAAAATTAATCACAATACTTTGCTCTTTGCCATTTGTATGAGTATTGCCATTTGTTGGCAAACCAGTGTGGAAATCTCTGAAAATTGTGTATTACCATTTATTCCTTTTTCTACTCAGCAAAACTCTGTAATAAAAATCACACTTTGTAGCTTCAGCTATTTTTCCTGGGTAAGCGGTCTGAATCTGTTCGTGACAGACACTGACCTTTCATCTGAGTTTCAGCAAACTCTGTATCCATTCTCTACATTTGTATCAGCTAAACGTGGTCCTTGAACTCTTCCCCTCTGCCCCCTTTTTCAACTTAAATTACTTCTCTTAGATTTCTGGACCATATCTCGGTCTCCCCATAAGAATAAATGAACTTCCCTTTCAGCCTTTCTCACGTATCATTGTTAACTCCAACCCTTCAATTTGCCTTTTATGTCTTATCTCCCACTAAAAATGTAATTGTTTTCCTCTGTATTACCATTAAAACCTCTTTCTACTATATATTTTAGATAATCATCCAAACAAGAGGATTAATCCATTTTGAATGCCTAGTGATACTTTTAACTATACATACATGAAAGAACAAGTTTCAAAAAGAAGTCTGAAAGTGAATGACCTGAAATTTCGCATTCTAAGACTACAAATCCCATCTGCCCAAGATAAATAATAATAAAAATGATTATGCAATTGAGAGCCTCCCAAAGCAAACTTGCATATAAAAATAACGTATAAAATATAAAATAACGTATAAAAATAACACCTACAGAAACCACTCTAACAAATTACAGTTGAAACATAAAACGCAATTTATATCATCCTTGCTGTACAAAATACCACCTTTAAATCTGCTGTACAGAACACTGCTGGACACTCTCTCCAGTCTAACATTGCACTCATACAGTCCTCAGCCACATCCAAAACAGCAGTTTGGCCTTGTAAAATTGAGTTTATGTTCACCTCTCATTCACACTTGCTTGGAAAAAACCCAGGGCTTATGGGCAGGTAAGGTGACTTTTGGAACATACCACAAAAACCTGTAGCTCTTTGCTCTTCCTTATCACAGAATTACCCACCTCTGTGTTTAAAATCACTGTGAAGAGAGATGAAATGTGGTCACAGATTCCTTCCCAGAAGGGTAATGTTATTTTTAGGGATAGGTAGTACTGGTAAGCTTGTGGTAGTATTGGTAAGCTGCCTTCATAAGGAGAATGTGTTTTTCACCAGCTTATGCCCTGTCCACAACTAGTAGTTTGGATGCAGAAAGCTGCCAAGTCACAGAACACTTTAGGTTCAACTTAGTCCATGGGTTAGCATCAAGGTAGATACAGCTATATTGGTTTCAGTTGCTCCAATCAGTTTTTAATAAACCATTTAAGAGATACTTATTTTACAATATAGCATATAACCTGTTACCAAAGACATGTTGGATTTGTATTGCTTTCAGATAATAAATAAATAAAAATCTAAATATATGCGTAGGTATGCTGCCTGAAAGCCTATCTAGAATTAAACTCAACTAAAATTAAGATAAGTTCAGAGAAGCAAATGCTGAAATATTTTTTTCTGAAACAAAATCAAGTCAGTTACACCTATTAGAGGAAGATGTAGTACTAACGTTTACTTTCGTTTCCAACCTATGAAATATATATATGCTTTACGTAGAGATTGTTTATCAAAGATAATTTCCAAAAATAAGAGAATGAGTTTTTAAATACATATTAGGTACATATTTGTCATCTCTGTAGGAATCATAAACTGACAGATTTTCACATTTATGTGCAAGAACAGACAGTGAGTAATAAAAAGAATTTTAATGTTTCTGCAAGTATATTTATATAAATCAGTATTTTGTTCTTTTGTATGATTAATAATCAATGATTGATTATGCTTTAGTGAATCAAAGCACTAAAAGTTCATCTAGTCTTTCAGTACATTACTGCATTTTTGTTAAGTTTACAAACATTCAGATTTTACAAATCATTACAATCACAAGTCTTTGGCTATTGAAAATCTACCAGTTATCATTTCCCTTTATTATTTACTGCTCATTGTTCTTTAAAACATGCAGGAAGTATGCCTTATA